>NC_048448.1:30325852-30625852 GCF_004353265.1 Vitis riparia | reverse complement strand
ACCTTGATTGGTCGGGAGTCATCGATGGACCCCCGTTACATGGACAATTTAGAAAAGAATGCCTTTAAGCTTTGCACTCCTACAAGAAAAAATTGTGAAAGAAAAGAGGTGCGCTCTTAGCCTATTGGAGGTTGATTAGTTTGCTAAGCTTTGAAAAGAACTAGGTTGAGGGGAGAGATTAGTTTAACATGCTATATCCGGAAACTAATAAATAGCACATAGATTTTTGTGGAAGAGTAAGGGTTGGACCTTTGGGAGTGGAAATTATTTTGAAACTTAAATTTGCATAATGCCTACTCTTTATGAATTGTGACTAGGCAAATTATTTGATAGCTCCTATTGAAGTTTGAGTTTTATTTCTTTCATGTTCCATGTGAGAGTTTGATCAGTCATGCCACTTAAACATTTTTTGGAGTGATCAGCATGATGTTGTAAATTATGGTATTTTTATTTTTATATTTTCTCTCCTTCATTGCTAAGGGACTAGCAATATATCGGTTGGGGGAAGTGATTACTACTCAAAACATGTTATTTTGTAGCTTGTAATTAACTCTTTTAAACACTCTTGAGTAGTAATTATTACCTTTTAACTCAATTGACATGTTAAGGACCCTTGCAATCATTTCTAATCAAATTGTGTTAAGTTTTGGTGTTTTTGATAGCTTTTAGCTACACCAAAGCAATCCAAGAATGAGGGAGAGCTGTATATAGTTCATGGCAAAGCTTTTGGAAGCTCAAATTCATGAAGAAACCAAGCTTTGGAGCCTCATAGCCCTTTGCCAAAGTCGTTCAAAGTATGCAAGGAAAGAACAATGGAGAGAGGAAAAACCAATGTTTTCAGAACCGGACCGGTGATTGAACCGGAAAAATTACCAGTTCACGGTTCACCGGTCGGACCGGCGATCGAACCGCTATTGAACCGGTGATGTAATAAATATATAATTTATATATTATATAAAATTAAAAATAATTATAAAAATTAAAAATATATAAAATTATAAATTTTAATAATGTTTGATTTTTATATTTGGTATATTAAATTAAATGATAAAGTTTAATATTTTAAATTTTATTAAATAGAAAGATGTAATATTTAAGAATGAAGATATATTTAAGATGAAAAAAATTATATATTTAATTTTATCTTTTTGTCTTTGTATTTTATTGTTTTAAAACTATTCTATTAATTAATTTATATTATTTTTTATAATTGTTATAAAATTTACAGGAATTTAAATATTTACATTTCTTTAAAGATTTTATATGATAAAAATTTGAAATAAAAACATTAATGTTAAGTCTTATATATATATATATATATATATATATTTTTAACAACATTGCAATGATATGGTTCAAAGTCCAGCCCTCATGCGTCCAGCCCTCAAAGAGGCAGTCCTATTCCTAGTCCCACATTAGAAGCACATGAATTCCATGTGCTTCAAGTGCTCTATAAATACCTTGCAACATGCATAGCAAGCTAAACAAGCCAACAAATTGGGCTTAAAGGCATGGCCCAAGAGAAATGTTAATAAGCTAATGCTTTATTTGATTGGGCCCAGTTGTTTAAACCAAGTATGGGCTTATAATTAATTTGAGTTTCAAAAGTTATGGGTGTGGAATGGGCTCAATGGATAATGGGCCTTTTAATATTAAACAAATTTTTGTAGAATATAAAAAAGAAGGCTTGGCCGGTTCGTGAAAAATCGGACAGTTTGTCCGGTTCGGCGGTTCGACTGGTGGTTTGAACGGTTCAATGCCGGTTTGACCACAAAACGGTTCATTGGGACGGAGCGAACCGGAAAGTTGACCGGTCGGCGGTTCGACCGGTCGGACCGGCCGGTCCGGTCTGGTTTTTAAAACATTGGGAAAAACAGAGTGAAGAAAACAGAGGACAGCAGCTGTAGTCTTCTTTCACACTTTTGGAGCACTTTCCGAAGTCCATTTTCTACATGCTATATACCATTTCAAAGCTCAGGAAGTCAAGAATCTAGTGCTTCAAACCGTGTACGATTTGGAGCTGAAATGAGGAAGATATGGCCTTTGGAAGACAACTGCATCCAGTTGAAGGACAATTTCGCACCTTGCGAATTTGGAACTTCAACGTGCGAAATTAAAGCCTACCTTGTGAAATGGAAATGGAATATAGCCACACAGTCACAGAGAAGACCAACTTGCGAAAGTGATTTTGCAACTTGCGAACTTGGAGCTCAACGTGCGAAAATGGATTCCAAGTTGCGAAATCAACTTGCGAGATTTTCGCAAGTCATCATGCAACGTGTGAAACTGGGATTTTTGTGCCGACTCTTTTTCTTATGATATTTTTGTGTCTAAATTTCCATTTTCTCCTTGTATTCAGTCACTCATGTAATTCCTTAGCTAGGAAGTAACCAAGGAAGGGTAAATTACCTTCCTATATAAACTCTCTTGTAAACACTGAAAAGAGGACTCTCAGGGAGCTTTCTCCAGGAGACCAACTTATGTATATTTTACATATAGTGAAATACAGAGATCTCTTTTGCTTGCTTTTTCCTTCTACTATTTTCTTTTTCTTGGAAGCCAAACAGCCTCTGAGGATGTTTTCCTAGAGGATGAGAGGCTAAACTTTTGGTTTCTTGGAGTGAAGGAAGCTAGGTGAAAAGTCCAGATGCTAAAGTGGAAAACTCTCGTGCATTAAATACAGGTAGTTGGAGTTCATAAATGGCTTTTAAATCTAAAGTTTTGCTTTAAAATCCCTTAGAATCACTTTGAATGGCCAATACATGGTAAACTTCAGGTCTCTGTGGATGCTTATTGCTAGATCCAATCAGTCCATTAGTTATCTGTACGAGCCATTGGAAAGTGGTTCAAGGTGAAGACCCATAGTGTCTAAAGCCATTAATGGAACTTGACTACCACTTCTATTGACTTTTTATGGATTAAATCTTCATTGTTAAACCTATACCGGTTCGGGAAATAACTATAGGTTAAATCCCCAACGCGATGAGAAAAATCCGGAGTTTCCCACTTTGCATTCTGAACTTGATCCTAGCAACCCTTAGCTCCGGGAGACTTTCTCTCTTCCATTTTTACTTAGTTCTATATTAGTTTAGTTTCAAACACCACTTTCAAAACAAATTTTATTTTCTTTTAAACTTTAAGTTTATGCCAAAGGAAATCATCAGACTCAATCTCAAATCTTGAGTATATCATTGGTAGAGTGAAAACCCATCCCAGAGTTCGACCCTAGAGCTGCTATACTATAGTAGTTTTGCTACGCCAGTATGAGGTCATAGGATTTATAAATGTTTTTGATTAAAATACCCGACTGGGCATGAATCACTAACTGCGCTAACAGTCATGCCAATTGTGTAACTGTTGTGTCGGTGATCTTGAATACAGTGCACTTGAGTTGGTTACCATGGAGTTGGTGTTGTATCTTTAAACATGCTAAAGCTAACAACTTCTCTTTCACTTTCCTTAGAAAATAATAGATGACATCTAGAACCAGCCAAGTTAGGCTTTACCAGTTGCCTCATATACACGTGGTACAATCCTGTTAAGTCGCTTTAGAACTCTTATTGTGTTGGTTAAAAGGATATATGTTGGTCTTGATGAAATGATCCATAAATCGTAGGATATGAGACATCTCAAGAAGTTTAATAGTAGACTGATAGTAGAGGCCCTATGGTATGAGTGTCATAGATGTATGTTGAAAGGATGGATGAAAGTTAGAAGTACGAATCTATGACTATAATAATTAGTTAAATGGAATTTGATATATGTGCTTAAAGAGTTAGAATGTGTCAATTGATTATATAATAAGAGGATTTGAGACTAAAAGACTGTAAAAGTAATTTTAAGAGAGTGATAACATTCACCTTGTTAAATTATAAACATTGGTTCATGGGAAGCTTGCATGCAATCGTTAGAAGGTTATGAACCCAAGTATTCTATCTCGAGCTAATATTATAAGATACTAGAATGCAGTTAACTCTTTTTAGTGGAATGTTGAGTCAACTTCAAAATTACATCATGAAGGAGCCAATACTTTTCTATAGGTCCCAATGATTCTTACTTGAAGTAATATTCCTCAATGACATATTACTTAAGATATATTTAGGTTCTTTATTCATTTGTGTGCATAAATCAAGGAATTTTGGTAAATATGCAAGAGTATGCAAGAGATTATGAATGGTGCATGTCTCTAGATTAAGATAATTAATCAATTGGAACACAATAAGACTAATTAATTAATTAGGACCTAATAGGCTAGTTTAAGTGATCCAAGCCTAACAATGTGTTTAAGTTACTTATACTTATAGGTAAACCTATATAAACCTCCTCAAGGATTTAGGGTTTGCAGTCTCGCTATTCAATCTTTCAGAGAGATGAACTTTAGTCTCCACCCGATTAAAGAGGATTCCACCATCCTCACATGCTAGGATCTAAAAAAGAGTGTTATTGGGCAAAAGATCTCATAGTTTCCAAGATCCACATCATATTTTCACTTATTCAAATCAATCTGAGAACATCCGGATTGTAGGTATAGTATTCTGAGCACTTAGATCTATAATTTTTATTTAATATATACTTTCGTTGCATAGATCTAAAGATCCCTAGGATAGATTTGTAAACACCCTATTGATCTTGGGCTTGGAATGATCTTTTAAGGTCATTCCTACAAACATAGCCTCTTGATTGTACAAAGAATGTTAATTTTCTTATAATAATAATAATAATATAACTTGTAACGATATATGATAATATTAGTTTATAATATAAAAAAATTTATATAGCTTTTGGCTATATGAGTTTTCACATCTATTAATTTACTAACTTTTTCTGCTTAACTTCAAGTTATAAGTAATTAGAATTTGAGTGATGTTGTAATATAAAACAATTAATAAATTATAATAATTATAGAAAAATAATTTTTTTTTATTGTTATATACCTTCTATTTGTACACTATAATTAGAAATTGTCTATATAACTCTTGTTAAAGAATTGCTAATTGCTAATTGCTAATTTTTTTTGTATAATTTATGTTTATACAAGATAATTAGAAATTGTCTACATAACGTCTTACTATAAGATAATTATGAATATAAATTATCTTCATAGTTTTTAGTTATGAGATTAAGTAAATAAAAATTATAATAATAAAACCAAAATAGGAAGTGTGAAACCAAGGTTTGGTTAATCTTGATTTTGATGATAACAAAACAAGGTTTAGAACTAATGATCATATTTCAAGTGTGATTAGGCAAGACGACTTCCAAAGTGGCAATCCAAAGACAAATCAAGCCAAGGAGAAATCATGAAGAAGAAGACCACCTCAAAGAGAAGAGTTTTTCAAGACCAAAGCTTCTTAGGATCTCTTTGTAAGGTTGTTGGTGCACTAGGACTTTCATGCATTTCATTCTTTATTTATGCACCAAAATCATCCAAGAGTAATATTGTTTTAAATATCTTAAGAATTGGATGATTTCATGTTTTCAAGTAAAACCTTGTGTTAAATGATTTTCAAACTTGTGTTAAAAGGTTTTAAGTTGAAAAAGGTTGAGTGTTGAGCCAAAAAAATGGCTCAACCAATTCAACCGGTTGTGCTCCTCCGATCAAGGATCGGTTGAGAGAGGCCAAAAAGTTTCTCTCTTTCCCAGTGGCCTTCTCTTCCCGGTCAAGGTTGAACCTCAACTGGTTGAGGTCTGGTAGAGGTCCGATTGAGGTCCGATTGAGGCTCAACGGTCACTTTCTCTAACGGCTAGTCAACCGGTCGACCCCTAGCTCGACCGGTCGACCCCTAGCTCGATCGGTCGAACCCCCAACGGCTAGTTTGACTTTTTTCTTCTATAAAAAATGCTCCAATCTTCATTGTTTCATAAGCTTAACCTTCCCAAATCATTCTTGATTATATTTGAGCCTTGGAAGAGTGTTTTTTGAGTGCACCATTGTTTCATAACTTGCATATCTTTAGTGCACCATTCAATCCTAGTTTTTCTTGTATCTCTGAACCTAAAGTTTTATTACTAGGATTTTGAGAGATCATTATTTGTATATCTTTGTGAGGAATTTTCTCAAGTAAAGGGTATCAGTTGAGAGGTTGTTCAAGAGAAGGATATTTCTTGAAGAAGTGTAAAGGGTGCTTGGAGCCAAAAGTTCAAGAGGGTGAATTGGAACCATAATCCAATTATAAAGAGATTGGAAGCTTGGTTGAACCTTCAAGATAGTGGAACCCTCACTCGGTTAGGAGGTTGAGGAGAGTGGACGTAGGTAAGGAAGTGCTGAACCACTATAAACTCTCGTGTTTGCACTCTCTCTTTCCTAACTCTTTTAAATTATATGCAATTGTGTTTATTTTGTTTATTATATATTTGTATATAATTGTCTCTTATTTTTGTATAGTTTAAATTTGTGAAAAAGAGACCATCACCCTATTTGCCCCCCCTCTAGGGTGATTACCATAATTTGGATTAACCTCAAATTCCTAACAGGAAGAAATATCACTTTTTATATATGTTTTGAAATCAAAGTGTCTGAAGAAAATATGACCATATATCTTTCTAAAAATAGTTTAGTGTTCAAGCAAGCAAAAACTCTTGTGGATGAATTTTTTCTTGTATTTCCGGTAAGCAAGAACTCTTGTGAATGAATTATCTTCTCTTTTTATTGTCAAAATGATGTGTTGGTAATGTGTTATAAAATAAATGTAAAAGTTAATTGAGAACAAAGAGGAGAGAATAAGTTAGTTCTTCGTTTTCGGTTATACCCATATGATAATAGTACGAACATGGTAATACTGTTATTTTTTACAAATTACCATAAATGTTTATAACAATTTTTATAATATAGTTCTAAATATTGGACCAACATTTCTTTTGCACAAATTTCTTAATCTCAATCATCTTCCTTTAAAAGTAAGCTTCCTTCTTGGGATTTCGGAGGAAATAAAGTTGTAATTCGTTTTTGAAATTACAATATTATCCTAAAACTCCTTCCCTTGTTTTGGGCAATGATAATACTTTTAATATTTTGGCATGATGGAAAACACATCTAAATAGGTTTCTTGTACTTTCTACCATGTTCTTGTTTCCACTATATTGCATGAGAAGCATGTTTTAGCATCAATGTAGTACAAGCTCTCATGCTTACAACCACTTGGAAGAAAGCAATAACAAGAACTTAACACATTAAGGCAGAAGAAGAAATGCAAGCAAATATGAAATTAATGGAAATTTGATGTACTTGCATATATAATTTGTAATTTACTTTAATACCTATAATTTCTAGAATTAATAAAATTAATCAGGTGTTAATTCAAATTGATGTAATTAAACCAATATTTAGGTCACAAAATTCCACACACTGATTTCTTATAAGATTGATGGTAATGGAATCAATAATTAAGTCATAAGTTGATTTTACAAAGTTGAATATTAATCAAATTAAGATCATATTTCACCAACTCATTTACTATACAATTGGTGTTCGATCATAAAATCATGATGTTAGAATCTAGATTTTATTCTATGAATGGACCATTATGAAATTCACATTGAAGAAATGGGGATGCTACTATATTCAGTCTTATAAAGCTGGTATTGACAGAATTAGAATATGATTTTTTGGATTTGTATAAGATTGATGTGGGTAATATCAGAATTTATTTCATAAATTGATTACTATAAGATATGCATTAATGAAACTAGAATTTGGTTGTGCAAATTAATTACTAACGATGCGAATAAAATTATAATTTTATATTTAAGTTGCATATTATGAAGGCAATATTAGATAAATTCGGGTTTATTTTCATAAGTCGATTATTATAAAGTTGAAATTAGCAAATCACAATTTTAATTAATAAATTCATTGGACATTAAAAAAAATGATTTTATTCCATAAATTAATTTTAGTGGAATTCGTAATGAAGAAAAATAAAATTTTGTCCTTTAAATTGATTTTATCCTATAAATTAATTTTAGTGAAATTGATATTGAAGAAAATTATAATTTATCTAATAAATTAATTTGTGTTATTTTATTTTTGATATGAATATCCATCAATTAAGTAATAAAATGTGAAAATTGTATCAACTTACTTGGTAAAGAGTTGATGAATTTTTTGGGCTTGCTGGGGTGACTAATATCCGTCCCATTGAGTAATCTTATCCCAAATGCATTCCGATTTGAACCTCAACCACTTGGGTGGTGTTTTTTTTTTTTTTTTTTTTCCCTTAATTTATTAATTTATTTCCAGAAAAAAATTATTTCTCGCGGCTCAGCCGATCTAGAAGCTACACCCATTTCCAAACTCATCTATTGGCCCATAGTCCAAGTTCTCCACTCGGGCGCTTAAGCCCACACCCATCACCCAAGGCCATATCTATGTTAATGACTAACTTATGGGCTTGTTCGGCTTTCAGGGGAAAAAACCATTGAACAATGAGATTTGAACCAGGGGATTTGGAATGGAAATATCAAAAAGGCCACCAAGCTAAGCCTATGGTTTTTTCAGAAACAATAATAAATAAATAAATAAATAACTATGTACACATTATTGCAAGATTTAAAATGAATATAAAGTTTTACGATTTATCAATGATATTTAAATAAAAAAACTAATAATTTGAAGATAGTAAAATATATAAGTATTGAAATTCAAACAAACTTAAATAATAAATATGATTTTAATAATTAAAAATGATACATTTAATAAAACTAAAATTGATAATAATTTAATAAATCTTTATATTATTTTTATCATAATTTAAGCTATCAATATTAATGACAATAAAATGATGAAATGTTATACCTTTGTTAATTTTTATAATTATTTTTAATTTTAATAATATATAAATTATATTTTTAATGATGTCACAAGTTTCACTATAATTCAATCATCGGTTTGACTATTAAACTCTGGTCCAATTTTGAAAACATCCGACAGAGAAAATAAAAGCATGAGTGAAGGAATAACTATGGATGAGTTTTCCCCCATTGCACGTCCCTATGCGTTATTTCCTTGTTTTTGAGCTGAGAGGTGGTCCCCACACGCTCTTAGCAAGGTGGCATCTTGATCTAGGCAACTACAAGGTTTTTGCGGGAGAATTTCACACCTAATGATAAAAAATAATAAGGAATTGAGACAATTATTTTCCATGAGCTCTTGGGATGCTCTCCATGAAATTATTTTCTTGGCTATAGAATTGCTGAGGCTTGTTTGACTTTAACATTAATGTTTGGTTTTCCACACTCTCGAAAATACGAGATGCTTTAACTTTGTCTTAAATTAAGAAATGAATAAAAAAATGTCCATAAAATTCCAAAATTAGAACTAAAATTCAACCACATAAACAAATATTTTTGTCTTGTAAGTATTCAACTTCTCATGAAATTAAGCTTCATAAAATTTTTGTAAATTCATTGTAAAAAAAAAAAAAATCACTAACATTAAAATCATAAAATTTGGATTAAAAATATATTTACTATAATTTTTCAAAGTTTAGTCATTTACAATTAAGAAAAATAAAATAAACTAATAATCATTGATTCAAGTTCAAAACACAATTCATAATGTAATAAATATGTACTAGAATCAACTATTCCAATTAATTTATAAAAAAAAAAACAAAAAGAAAAAAAGAAATACTAAGATTTGATATCTTCCTCAAATTAAGAACAAGAAATTAATAAATTAATTTCAACAATTGAACACATATTTTATTAACAAAAATCAATAAGTAATAAATGAAATTTAACTTAAAAAGATTTAACATTTTTTTAGCAATGACACCTAATTAGGAACAATAATTATTTCCTAATTACCAATTGTTTTTATTAATTACATTACTAATCATTAACCAACATTTTGTTATTGTAATCAATTTTACTATTTTGGTATGTCTTCAAATATGTTAAGTTATTTTTTTTTTCAAATTATTAATTTTCAAATACCATATCTTTATTATATAAAATAGGAAAAGATACATTATGAACCAATGACCAATTTACTAACCAATTACATCACTAAATATTATAAAATTTTAATTATTGTAATCAATTGTGTGATTTTAGGATATTTCAAAACATATTAAATTACTTTGTTCTTTTAAATTAATGCCTTTCAAATTATTATCTTCATTATATAAATAAGAAAAATAAATAAATTTTGGTAATGACTTTCAAAACATAAATTTTGGTAAGACAAAATAGGGAAGGTGAATTTTAAAATTGTATCACTTTTTTACTTTATATTTATCATTTTTATTATTAAATAATTTTATATTAAAATATGTCTTCTTTTAAATGCAAATTTTTATTAGTAATTCCTTTACCTAATAAAATTAAAATTCTAAAAAAAAGCTTATTTTAGTTAATTTAGGAGAGTTATAGTAAACCAAACTCTTTTTAATTGATTGATATTAAAATTAAATTTCTTATAAAATAAAATTTTTTATTTTAATTGTCTAATATGATAAATAAGAAGTATTAGAATTATATTTCTTTATATGATATTAATACAAAAATAAAAATGATGATATAATAATTTATTTATTTATTTTCACTAAGTGTTTTCATTCTTTTTTCACATTTCTATCCACCTCTTATGGTCTTTACAAACTCATCCCCATCCCATAATTTTTTTCCCCTCATAACTACAATATTTATAAAAATATTCTTAGTACCTTTCCTTATCCTATAAAGAAATTTAATATCACATCAAGGAAATATTTCATATAACATACTTTATAGAAAGGAATTTGTATTAATTAAGAATTTGAAACGCTTTTCAATAATGATATTATTAAAATATTAATTTGTTTAATTTTATGAATGTTTTATTAATTATTAAATCTATTTATTTTTAATAATATATGGACCCTGCATTTTGCTCGATGCATTCCTACTCGATGACGAAACTCGTTTTTTATTTTATTTGGTGAAAATTTGATTTTTTAAAAAAGACTTGGAGTCGCCACTTATTTTTGTTTTATTTTTAAAGGGAAAAACAAAATAAGAAAAAAAAAAACCCTAGGTGTGACTCCTGAAGGAAAAAAAAGGGTCTGTGAAAAACCGACTCTGGGTCCGGTGGTGAAGTTACTCGTTGGGAAGGTACGGTAGTAAGCCGTAGCATCCCTCTAAGCCCGTATACGTACGGCCTCTACTAAACGAATTGAGGAAATTGTGTCAATTAATCAATTAATTATGGATACCAAGAAAAAATAATCAATATACAAGTCATGATGAAAATTAATATGCACAAAAACAATGATCAAATCTAATTACAAAAATACACAATAAATAATGAGATAATTATGCAAAATGATTGATTGAATTAAATAAATAAGAGATATTAAAAAAAGTTTTAAAGAAATTTCAAAGGATTTTATTAAAAATGATTTTGAATTAATGATTTCCATTTATTTACTTATAAAAAAGAATCAATTTATTTTCTCAATTTCATTTGTATTCAATTGTAAAAAAAAAAAAAAAAAGTTATTTGCACTTATTGTATCAAAAGAATTTATTACAAAATTTCAATTTGAGGACAAAAATTATTTTTACTTGCTTTTACTACAAAATAATGAATTTTTACGATTTTATTTAGAAAAGTATTTAGATTCATTTTCATTTAAAAGAGTGATTTTTATAAATTATTTAAAATGACATAATTTTATTTGCAAAAAAAAAAAATTAATCAAAAAGAAGAACAAAGATTTAAATTCTCTATTTCTGAAAAATGCTTTTAATCTCACTTTAATTAAGGAAAAATAATTCATTTGAAAAAATATTTTTAGACAATTTTATTAAAAATTAATTTTTGGAACAACTTTATTTACAAAACAATTTTTGGACAATTTTTATTAAACAAAGAATTTTTTGAACAATGTCATTAAAAACAAATTTTCAAATTCTATTAAAAATAATTTTTTTGGATTTTTCTAAATGCATTTTTCTGAATTTTTATAAATAACAAAAAAACTTTCTTTTATTAAAAATATATATTTTAAAATTGTTATTTTATTAAAACACATTTACTATTCGTCTCTCATTTAAAAAAAATTCTAATTTGTTCGATGTTAAATTCTACGCACAATCAATAAATATATACGAACAAATATTTAGAAGAACTAATAAAAATAAAACCAAATAAAAGTGGGAAATAAAATATGTACTCATATAAATTTACAACAAATCTCACCCACATTATGGACCCCAAAATTCACATCAATTAACAAGCTCATATAAAAAAATACATAGTTAAGAAAAATAATATTCCAAATCCAATAAGCTCAAACAAATAATAACTTAATAATAGGCTCAAGTCCAAATAAACAATATACAATTGATATAATCCAAATATCCCCAAATTAATCACTAAATACAATATACCCACAAACTCAAATTAACAAATTTCAAATTAATTCATTAATAATAAATTAAATCAAATTATGTATTAATCTACCCAAAATAAATTAACCCCAAATTTCATATTAATTCAATAATCCAAATTTCACAAACAACAATTACTATTAAAATAAAATAAAATAACAACAATAATAATGACGAAAAATAAGTGATACGAGAAGTGAGGTAATGAGAGAAAAGGGGGAGCTCGCCGGCCGATGGCGTCCGGCCGGTAATCTTGCCGGCAGCAGTGGATGGTTTTTTTGGGAATCACAAATAAAATAAAATAAAATAAACTGAAATAAAAATAATAAAATAAAAAATAAAAATGGAAGAGGAATGGAGGAGCTGGCTGTTGGGTGTTTTGGGGGGAAGAAGAAAAAGGAAAAAATAAAAAAATAAAAATGGGGGTCGGCTCTCATGGGAAAACAGGAGGAGAAAAACTAAAAAAGAAAAAAAAAATGGAGAATGGAGGAGGAAGGGAAAGGAAAGTGGGGTGGGGGAGGCGCGGGCTGTGTAGGAAGAATGGGAAGAGAGAGAGGAAAAGGGTGGGGTGGTTGGGGAGTAGGAAAGAGAGAGCAGCGAGGAGAGAGAAAAGAAACAAATAAAATAGATATAATAATAATAATAATAAAAAATAAATAAAAGTATTAGTAATAAAATAAAATAAAATGATATATAAAATAATAAAAATTATTAAATAATGAGTGAGTGAGTAAAAATATATATTTAATTGGAATTTAAAATTTAAGGATAAAATTAGATTCAAAATTAATATAAAATAAAAAATAAAATAAAATGATATATAAAATAATAAAAACTATTAAATGATGAGTAAGCCAAAAAAACATATGTAATTGAAATTTAAAATTTAAGGATAAATTAGATTCAAAATTAATATAAAAATAAAAAATAAAATAAAATAAAAATGGACAAATTTTGGGGTCTGCGTAATGATATAATTTTTTTTTGTTATAATTAAGATAAAGATATTTGAATATTAATATTTTTAAAAAAATAACTTATTGTATTTCCAAATTTCTAAAAATAAAAAATTTATTTATTTTTTCTTATTTATATAGTAAGATAATAATTTAAAAGCTAATGATTTAAAAGAACAAAGTAATTTAATATGTTTTGAAATATCCCAAAATCACACAATTGGTTACAATAATTAAAATTTTATAATATTTAATGATGTAATTGGTTAGTAAATTGGTCATTGGTTAATAATTTATCTCTTCTTATTTTATATATTAAAGATATGATATTTGAAAAGAAAAAATAATTTAGCATATTTCAAGATATACCTAAATAGAAAAATTGATTACAATAACAAAATATTGGTTAATGATTATTAATGTAATTAATAAATAAATTGGTAATTGGGTAATAATTATTGTTCCTAATTATGTTTAACATTATTTAGGTTAAATTTCATTTATTATGATTGATTTTTATGTAGTGCATCTTTATGTTTGTGGATTTGTTAATTAAATATGTGTTCATTGTTGAAATTAATTTATTAATTTCTTATTCTTAATTTGAGGAAGGATATCAAATCTTGCTATTTTATTTTTCAAAAAATAATTGGAAAAGTTGATTCCTTCTAAACTTCTAATTGAAGAAAAATTTATTTTGATGATTATTGGTTGATTTTAGTTTTGTTAATTGTAAATAACTAAACTTTAAAAAACGATGGTAAATTTATTTTTAATCCAAATTATATGATTTTTAACGTTACTATATTTTTTTTTAAGGACAAAATTTATGAAACTTAATTTCACAAGAAATTGAATCCTTATTAGACAAAAATATTAGTTGCATGTGGTTGAATTTTAGGTTCGGTTTTGGAATTTTATGGACATATTTTAGATTCATTTCTTAATCAAATTAAGTTATTTTTATTTATTGATTTTTCTTTTGAGTAAAAATTTAAAAGTTTTAGATTTAAATTTTCTTGATAAAAAATAACACCTATTTCAAATTAGTTTGGTTTTTAATTAACATTTTTCCTCATTTGCAATAAATTCATTTTTCTATTCAATTATATGAAAATGAAATTGAGATAATTTAATTTATTTTTGTAAGTCAATAATTATTTGAAAATTTAAAAAATGAATTTAATTTAATTTTTAATGGAAAATTGCATTTGCATGTTGTAAAATTTAGAGGTTGAAAAAACGGAAGGGAAAAAAAAATAATTAGACAAAGTTAAAACATTTCTTATTTTCCCAAGTGAAAATCAAATATCAAATAGGGCTTAGCAATTCAGCCAATTCTACAGCCATGAAAATAATCGTCTCAAAAGCCTTGTAGTTGCTGAGATGCCACCTTGCCAAAAAGAGCATCTCTCTCTCTCTCTCTCTCTTCTCTCTCTCTCTCTCTCTCTCTCTCTCTCTCTCTCTCTCTCTCTCTCTCTCTCTCTCTCGATATAAACACAAGTCTTGGTCAAAAAGAAAAAGCGTGTGGGGACCTTGTTGTCTTCTCAAAAAAGAAATAGCGTGCAGGAAGTGTTGGAACATTCAATGCTCTCTCTCTCTCTCGATATAAACACAAGTCTTGGTCAAAAAGAAAAAGCGTGTGGGGACCTTGTTGTCTTCTCAAAAACGAAATAGCGTGCAGGAAGTGTTGGAACATTCAATGCTCTCTCTCTCTCTCTCTCTCGATAAAAACACAAGTCTTGGTCAAAAAGAAAAAGCGTGTGGGGACCTTGTCTGCAAATTATTCTCTCTCTCTCTCTCATCCACACAATGGCATTACACACTTTATTTATTTATTTATTTTTTTTCGAATCATTAGCTCCGTGATCCTACATCATGTCTTTTCTTTTAGAATAATTGTTTTTTTTTTTAATTTTTATTTAAATTACAATGATCATATTCTAGAGATTCAATGCAAGTTTCAAACTTGTTCAAGTAACTTAAACCTCACTTATTCCAAGATTTTAGAATTATGGTAAAACACATCATTTTAACTTTCTAAATTATGGTCTCACGTTTTAAATATATTTGATAAAAATCACTATATGGATTTTGCTATTTGCCAATTTTATTTTAAATTTTATCATTTTTAAAAAGGACTTGGCAAATCATTGATGACAATTTAGGGAAGCTGAATTTTAAAATCATTCACAACAAACTTTTAATATGCTTTACTCCGAATCATTTTTTTTAAGTTAATTATTATTATTATTATTATTATTATTATTATTATTGTAGCTGCTGTTATAAATTAATTTATAAGTTAAAATTTTAAAATTAATATTTCTAAATGTAAACAATAAAAAATAAGAAAAATTGATAAAAGTTGATTACTAATGGTATGGGATAAAGGAATGAAAAAGCTGCAGCATTACCAGCCAGTGTTGACTTTGGTGTCCACCTTCTTTCCTGGCCATTCACCTCTCACGTACAGAAACAAAATGCACCGGCCTTTCCATGAAGTCTCGCCCTTTGTTCCAAACACAATGCATATGGCATTACCAAAATTAAAAACTAAAAAGAATAAGATAAAATAAAAAATATGAAAGTTCCTTGGAAGATTTGAGGAAGCTCCTCTGTTAAAAGGGTGGAGAGATAAAACCTTCCCACAACAACCCAAAATTTTCTGAGTGTCTTGTAATTTGAGACTAACAACCAGATTGCTCCCAAGAATGGCTTCTTCAGGCACCTCTTCTTTTCAATGGAGATGGGATGTTTTTTTGAGCTTTAGAGGGGAAGACACCCGTTTCAATTTTACGGATCATCTTTGCAGGGAGTTGATGCGGAGGGGTGTTCGCACCTTCAGAGATGATGAAGGACTTGAAAGAGGAGGAGAGATTCAACCTTCACTCTTGAAAGCTATTGAAGATTCAATGATTTCTGTGGTCGTTTTTTCGGAAAACTATGCTCATTCAAAATGGTGCTTGGATGAGCTTGATAAGATCATGCAGTGCAGCAGAGAAAAGGGCCAAAAAGTTCTACCAATTTTCTACCATGTGGATCCGTCTGATGTGCGGAAACAAACGGGAAGTTTTGGAGAAGTATTTGCAAGATACGGAAACGCCACTGAGGAGAGGGTGCCGAGATGGAGGGCGGCACTGAGCCAAGCCGGCGGTTTGGCTGGATGGAATGTGATGCATGGGTATGTTATATTACTACTCCATCTCTTCCGTTTTGAGTTGCTTTTTATTCATTGACAACTTAAGTCACAATTATGTTTGATTTTTAAGTGTTGGAAACTGAGTTTGATGAAATCGGATAAGCATGACCAAAATTAACTGAGAGTCCGTTCTTGGCATCCTCACTTCCTATATGCTTGTTTACATGTACTAAAATAATGAATTATATATATATATATATATATATATATATATATATATATTTATACAAAAATGGTAGTATTTTAGTACATGTTATAAAAATGTGATCATCTTTCTAAAGCTTAATTGATTTTTTATTAAAATTAATAATATTTTATTCAAAAAAATTTAAAAATAAATAAAGTTTAATATTTTTAATAGTTAAATATATAAAATTTTTATCACATCTATATATTTACCGTTCAATTAAGGATATAGTATTTTGGATTAGTTTTTATCTTCAATTTTTTTTTTAATTTCAAATTATCTTAAAAATGAGAAGATTCATTAAAGAATTTAAGATATTAAGTCTTGATTTATTCAAAAAAAAATTTTAAATAAATAATTTTTAATATTTTTAATATTTAAAAATGTAAAATTTTTATTACATCTATACATTTACCATTTAATTAAGGACGTAGTATTTTTTATTAGTTTTAATCTTCAGTTTTTTTTTCAAATTATCTTAAAAATGAGAAGATTCATTAAAGAATTTAAGATATTAAGTCTCGATTTATTAAAAATAAATAAAGTTTAATATTTTTAATATTTAAATATGTAAAATTTTTAGTACATCTATACATTTACCATTCAATTAAGGGCATAGTATTTTGGATTAGTTTTTATCTTTAGTTTTTTTTTTAATTTCAAATTATCTTAAAAATGAAAAGATTCATTAAAGAATTTACGATATTAAGTCCCGATTTGGATTCTATTTACCTAGCAAGAAAATTTGGAAAATATGGTTATGCGCTTAGGAGAAATAGTAAGTTATAACTTATTATGTATTAATTTTGGTTTATTATTTTTTATAGTACTTAGGTCTATTTTTGAATTCTATTAAAAATCCATTTTTCCAGCGACAAAACTCATAAAAATAAAGTTTTGTATGAGAAATATAAGAGTCAGTTTGGATAGATTTTAGATCGTGAAGTTCCACTACTAATTGTATTATGTTTTTAATTCTATATTTTTTTTAATTAATAAACTTGCTAACAAACTAAAGAAAAAATGATTCTATAGATTAGTCAAACAATAAAGTTATTTTAAACTAATTTTTGTTTATAAATTTTTTATATTAATTGAGTTATTATTTGAGTTTGAAATTATTTTTAAAAATTACTAAACTTATTTATGAATAAAAAAATATTAAATTTTGCTTGATTTGAAGTTCATTTGCTTGATAAAAAAATTAACAAAATTTGTTTTCTATATTGGTTTTAAGTTTTGTAACTTTCCAACACTAATTTTGGATTGGTTTTTGAGTTTTAATTTTTTTTTTAAATTAATAAATCATATATATCAAGTACCATTTGATTTGGAATTTATTTACCTAAAGAAATTTAAAATTTAAAATTTAAAGTAAATTCAAATAAATAAATAAATAAAGTGTAATTAAAAAGGAATCATATTTAAAAATTTTGATATTGATTGGTGGAGAGAGAATAAAAGAAGAAAGAGATCTAACAGACTTTGTTTATTTTTTTATTGTTTTCTTTTTTAAATTACTTCCCAATGCTTTTCTTTGTTTTTATAAATATGTAAAAATAACTTATATTACTTGTTCTCCAAAATTGTTTTTTATTTCATCTTATTTTTAAAGATTATTTGTAGAGAACGACCACCAAACTGACCATAATTTTTTTTAAACAGGGTTTTAATTTCAAAAATAGAAAAACGTTTAAATCATATTTAAAAAATAGAAAAGTAATTTTAAAAAAACTAAGTAGTTTCACCTGCGGCACAAATAAACTCGATTGGTATTTTTCATTTTTCTAATGGCAACTGCCAGTCTGCCACCAATAGTTTCACCTGCTTCAAAAAAAACTAAAACTAAATCATCATCAATTTTTTTTTTCTTACAATTAATTTGTAGTTCATTGGAGGTTGTTATATTGTGCTTTCCATTTGGCAGGTATGAATCTAACATCATTCATCTCATTACTCAAAACGTTTCCAATATGCTGAAGCATAAACGCTTACATGTTGATGAGAACCTCGTCGGAATGGATTCCCGTTTGGAAGAAATGAATGCACTATTAAGTATGGGGTCAAATGATGTTTGCATGATAGGAATATATGGACTTGGTGGAATAGGAAAGACCACCCTCGCCAAAGTAATATGCAACGAAATTGCTCATCAATTTGAAGATGCTATCTTTCTTTCAAATGTTCGTGAGGTAGTGGAAACCCATCGATTGCTTGAATTACAAAGACAACTTCTAGCAGATATCCTAGGGGAAAAATTTGTACGCATAAGCAACATTGATGAAGGCATTAGCTTGATAAAGAAGACGCTCTGCTCTAGAAAGGTTCTTATCATTCTCGATGATGTTTGTGATTTGGCTGACTTAGAAGCGTTGGCTGGAAACAATCAATGGTTCGGTTCAGGTAGTAGAATTGTTATAACAACCAGAGATAAACATATATTAGATGCGCATGGAGTTGATCAATTGTATGAGGTTCGGGGATTAGAATCTGAGGAAGCTTTTCAACTGTTTTGTTCCATTGCGTTCAAGAAAAACCTTCCTGAGGAAGGTTATTTGAACCTCTCCAACCGTGCAGTAAATTATGGCGGAGGAATACCGTTGGCTCTTAAAGTTTTGGGATCTAGCCTATATGGTATGACCATACCTCAATGGGAAAGTGCTCTGGATAAGCTACAAAGAAAACCGGCAGTGAAAATCCAAGAGGTACTTAGAAGAAGTTTCGATGGACTAGATCGCACAGAAAAGGAACTGTTCCTTGATGTTGCATGCTTCTTCAGAGGGGATGACGTAAATTTTGTTGCACGTATACTTGGTAGTTCTGCACCTAGCGGAATCAGAGTTCTCAATGATAGATCTCTCATCAGTATCTCAGACAACAAGATAATGATGCATGATTTGATAAAACAAATGGGTTGGGAAATCGTTCGGGAAGAATGCCCTACAAGACCTGGCCGAAGAAGTAGATTGTGGGATCCAGAGGATGTCCGTGCTGTGTTGGCACAAAATACGGTACGAGCAAGTGCCTGAACTTAATTATTTAAACTTTTATGGCATTTTCACTTTAAGAAGTTGCTTATTTATATGATTTTAAGCATTTTCTGCTTCACTTATCTCTCCCCGGTTGTGGGTTTTCAGGGGACTGAGGCAATTGAAGGGATATCCTTTGATTTGTCGGCATTAGGAGAAATACAGTTTACAACTGAAGCTTTTAACAATATGAAAGGACTTCGACTCCTCAAGGTCTTCAGGGACGAACTTTTATCAAATGATCCTAACACAGTGCACCTTCCTGAAGAATTCGAATTTCCTTCCTATGAATTAAGATATCTTCATTGGGATGGATGGAGTTTGGAATCATTGCCATCAAATTTTAAAGGTGAGAACCTGGTTGAACTCAGTTTGAAGCATAGCAGCTTAAAACACCTTTGGAAAGAGAAGAAGGTAAAGGTATGATTTATACTTATTTCTCAGTAAACTGAAAAGTTCTTCCAAGCAAATTTATTCAAGAATTGTGTTTTATTTTATTTTATTTTTATGTTACAGTGTCTTGACAATTTAAAGGTCATGGATCTCAGTCACTCTCCATACCTGGTTGAATGTCCGGACTTGTCTGTTGCACCATCTCTGGAGACACTAAATCTTGATGGTTGTACAAGTTTGCATGAGGTGAACCCATCCATTGCTAGGCTGAAAAATCTTAAAACGTTGAATTTGGGAAACTGCAAGATGCTTCACTATTTTCCCAGAATCACTGGATTGGAATCTCTTGAAGTTCTTAATCTTTCTGGGTGCTCAAGACTTAAGAAGTTTCCAGACATGGAAGCCAATATGAGGTCTTTATTGGAGCTTGATTTGGCAGCCACTCCTATCGTAAAACTTCCCTCATCGGTTGGGTATCTCCGATGGCTTGTTTTATTAAATATGAAAAGCTGCAAAGACCTTTGGGCCCTTCCTGGCAGAATTTGTGATTTGAAATCCCTCAAAACTCTCATCCTTTCTGGCTGTTCAAAACTAGAGAGTCTTCCAGAGAACATGGAAAGTATGGAACATTTGGAAAGGCTTCTTTTAGATAGAACATCTATAAGAGAGCTGCCCCATTCAATTCTTCATCTCAAAAGGCTTGTGTTACTGAATCTTAGAAAATGCAAAGACCTCAGGAGTCTTCCAAATAGCATTTGTGAGTTGAAATCTCTTGAAACCCTCATTGTTTCTGGTTGTTCAAAACTCAACAGATTGCCAGAGGACCTGGGAATGTTGCAATGCTTAACGAGTCTTCAAGCTGATGGAACTGCCATAACAAAACCACCCATCACACTTGTTCATTTGACAGACCTTAGAGAGTTATCATTTAGTGGATGCAAAGGATCAACATCTAACTTCTGGATCTCATCCCTTACATTCAGGTTACTGCATAGAGAAAATTCAGATGATATTGGTTTGCAGTTGCCTTCTTTGTCAGGTCTACGCTTCATAGAAAATTTAGATCTAAGTGACTGCAATTTAATGGAAGGAACAATCGATAACAAGCTTTGCCACTTGGACCGTCTGGAAGTATTAAACCTCAGCAGAAACCAATTCGTTAGCATACCTGCAGACATCAGTAGACTTTCTAATCTGAGAGTTCTTTTGGTGAGGCAGTGTCAGCGACTTCAAAAAATTCCGAAGCTTCCACCAAGCATAAAATTATTAGATGCCTGTGATTGCCCCTCCCTGAAGTCTTTACCGATTCCATCTCCGATGATAATCCCACAACACCAGTTGGTTTCCACTTGGCTTTGTCCTGTAAAATTCATGCTATGGAATTGCTCCGGACTATATCCGGATGATGAGGCAATGGTATTAGAGAGACTTCATCAGGTCTCTTTCTCTCTCTCTCTCTCTCAATGGTATTATTATATTAACATTATAAAATGCATGGTGCAGAAACTTTTTCCAGAAATAGGATACAGTATTTTGATTCCTGGAAGTAGGATTCCAAAGTGGGCCTGGCATGAGAATATGGGAGCTTCAGTTTCAGCAACCCTGCCTCCAGATTGGCTTGACTATAACTTATTGGGGATTGCTCTATGTGGCGTGTTTGCACTTGAGGCGGGCGAAACTATTCAGCGGCTTGGTGGGATTTGCTGTAATTTTGAATGCAGTGAAGGACCTTATTTTAGTCATTCCATCTCTTGGACACACAGTGGAGACAGAGTTGTTGAGACGGACCACGTGTGGATGGTGTATCTACCTCGCACTCAATTTGTGAAATCAAAGTCTACCCATGCCAGTGTGTTCAAGCACATCAAGGCTTCTTTTAGTCTATCAGGGGCATCCCATGAGGTGAAAAAAATGTGCGATCTGTCTTATATAGGCCCCAAATACAAGTGGTAACAAAAGAAAATTCCTCCCAGCCCCAAATACCGACATTGATTTTAGGGATATTCATGTATTAAAAAAAAGAGAGAGAGAGAGAGAGAGAGGAGTAAAAGAAGATCAATAGTTTTGGTCCCTTTAATTGCCCATTATCTTTAACTTCTTATGGTCTCTCTGAATTATAACAAATTGAAAAGGGAAAATTGAGAGAGAGAGAGGTCCCTTGAGAACTTTGATCCAAAGAGTTAGAAGGAAGAAAATTTTAGTATTTACTATGTTATACAATTGAAAGGTATGGATTAATTCTTTTAAGAGAACTTCGATTCAAATAATTAGAAGAAAATTTTAGTATTTACTATGTTCTACAATTGAAAGATGTGGATTAATTCTTTTAAGAGAACTTCGATTCATAGAATTTTAGTATTTACTGTGTTCTACAATTTAAAGGTATGAATTAATTCTTTTAAGAATTTTAGTGATTCCTTCAAGATAGGAGTTAATAATGCAATGAGTTATTTTATAATTCCCTATTTGTTATCATATGTTTTTTAAGGTATCAAAATATTTGAATTCCCTAAAATAGTTTTAAGTGATATTTTCTTATGCATACTTATTTGTTTGTTGGTTCATAAAATAAATGGGGAATATCATATTTGTTTGATTATTATGCAAAAGAATTTTATCCTTTTCAATTAATTAAAGTAATTATGAAAATGTGGACCCCATATTTCGGCTCACGAGGGCAAGCTCAATTTTAATTTGAAAATGATTTTATTTATTAAAATAATGACTTGGAGTCGCCACTTATTTTTGTTTTATTTTTTAAAGGGTAAACAAAATAAGAAAGAAAACCCTAAATGTGACTCCTTATTTGGAAAAGGTGATCTGCGAAAAATCGGATCGGGTTCGGGAGTCAGGTTACTTATCGGGAAGGTACGGTAAATACCGTAGCACCCCTCTAAGTCCTTAAAATGGGTCTCTACTAATAAAATGAAGCTGACATGGCAATTGATGAGGAAATCAATGAATACCCGGGATTATCATGCACATATGAGAATCAAAATATGCATAGAGAATAACTAGAGTGAAAGTAGGTGCGTACCTGGGCAATGAGCCACCATGCGCTAGCAAGAGAGAGATTAGTGCATAATTAAGAAATAGCAGCATGCATGTCATAGAGTAGAATAAGATCAATCATGTATGACAATTAAATTAATCAATCAGATCAATCAATAGCTCATAAGATCATGTATGTGGGGCCCCCACCAAAGCCCGTTTATTTTGCATGGACTAATTCCGATAACTCCATTGTTCGGAATTACAGAATTTGATTCCTTGCTTACTTCAAAACATTTTAAAAACAGAGGAAGTATGAAAATTGCTTGCCAGAAACGAAAGTGGCAACAAGGCTTTATTAAAAATGTGATTTTGGAACCTAAAGAAACTTTGAGGATGAAATATGAGGCAAGCGGGACTATTTGAATGCCAGGATTTAAAATAATTTACAAAATGGGATTCCGGACGTGAGATATCCGGAGAAGGTGGAACGTCGGCGGGGAAGAATTCCGGATGCGAGATGTCCGGATGGAATGGCGGCGGGGGAGAATTCCGGATGTGAGACACCCGGGGGAATGGCGGCGCAGAAGGATTCCGGGAGTGAGACACCCGGATGAAATGGTGGTAGAGAGGAATTCCGGGAGTGAGACGCTCGGATAAGATAGAACGTTGCTATGACTAGCATGAAGGATAGGTATGGGTTGTATAGATATGGAGGCTTGGGTGACTGGTTTTAATGGGTATGCGAAAGAGTGAAGGATAGTACGCACCCGGGAGACTCCATGTAAGCGGGGAAGTAGGATGGAGAATGAATGAGAGGAAAATGGGGTGTGGTGGAGGATGCTTGGTTCCTGCAAGCTTGAGTGAGGAAATGGGCATGACGACCTAGAGAGGGAGGTGGATAGTTGAACGATGGGTATGGGCATATTGGATGAAACGATGAATAATAAACGAAAGTGGGTACGGAGATGCTGATGAGGGGAGCTTTGCTGCCATGACAACTACTCCAGATTTTCTAGGATCTCTTTTGAGCAGGGATGAGAAAATGGATGCGTACCATGGACGGATATCAAGAAACAGGGGAAGTAGAGAAACAGAGTGTGAAAGAAGACGAATAAATAAAGAAAAATCTCAGAAAATGCATTTCATGAATCATCCATGAATCTTCTGAGCAGGTGGGTAAACCATATCAAATGCAACCACCCTCATGAATCTCAAGCATTTCATAATCACAGTAGGATCAGAGCGAGTTAAAATGAACAATGGCAAACACAAATGCAGGGTCATACTGCAACAAGCAGACTGGTGGCCTTCATTATCCACCCCAAACAGATCAATGAGTATTCAAATATTCACAAGAGATGTAAAAGAGTGATAATCATACCTGAAAGCCTCTTCTCCAACTAAGCGTCTCTGGCTAAACTCTCCTTCCTCCCCTCTTTCCCGAGCTTCTCCTTTTTCTCAAAAATCCTCCCAGAGTCTTCCCCCTCTTCAAAAAGAATCCCCTTTCCTTTTTCTTTCCACCATCAAAAAAAGCTCTTCCCTTCTCTCTACAGCTCCTCCAATATCTCCTGTCGGATTTGCTTTCTTTTTCTCGACAAAACCTGCTCTCGTTTTTCGGATTTGCCTTCCCCACAATCTCTGTCGCAGCCACCTTTTTTCGCCACTCCTTCTGCAGCCACCTTTCTGTCCCACTCCTTCTGCAGAAAGTTCTTCCACGTGTCAAAGTCCTACTGCAGCTTCAAAAAGTGAGGTTGATTCCTTATGGCCACTAGGGATATGACGCGTGGCCCGCTGGGATAGTGGCACCTGGCTAAAAATGTGATATGCAAAAACAAATAGAGAAAAAGGGACCCATGCCTAAATGGGGTCTACAGAAAACTTTGGATATCAATGGCCCGGGACAATAAGGGTTAAGTTATTGACCTTTATTACTCTTGGTTGGGATAATGATGTAGTCCAACCCTAGCCAATAAGGGTGTTATTAGTATTTGGTATACCATTAATTGGAAACCATCCATCCATCGGGAAGAGGAATAATTTGAGGTTAGTCACTTAGATCAAGTCCAACTATTTGGGCATTGTGATGTTATGAGGAACTAGAATAAAATGTTTGTTTATAAAACTTTTTTGAATATGAATTAATTATGCAAAGTATACTTATTGGTTCTATCTTCAAATTGAAATTGTTGAATTTTCTAAAGAAATTGAATTTTATTATTGAATTAAATGAGTTCACCTATAAATTAATTTACGTAAAAGAATTCATATCTCTTGAATTATTTTTCTTTATTGAGTTGTTGAGTTTATCCTTCTCTATTATTCTAGGGTGTTTTTATTAAAAACTGCTTTAAATTTTATTTTATTTAAGATTCTTAACTTAAATTCAATTATGATTTCTAGAATTTTTATACAACTGTTTAATTTTTAATTTTTATTTTTTTTTGTAGTTTTGGATTTGTTAATTAATCACACTCATATGTTGGGTTCTATGGGTTTATATGTGAAATGACTGAGGCCTCCATAGCCTTCGGGTTCGGGTGTCATATTATTAGCTATGTTGTTTAAGTTGAGACCCATTCTAAAAAATTTGTCATGCTTTTTGCTTACCCTTCCTATCTTTTCTTGAATTTGATTTATATCCTCTAACATCCCACTTATGCCCTCTAACCATCTTTGAGAAGTCCCTTGTAACAAAAATGAATGACTAATAATTTTTTTAAAAGAGTAATATTTTTTAAATAGAATAAAATAATGATAACTTGTGTAAAAGATGAGTACTAAATAATAAAAACATAAAATATATTTCTTCATTAAAAAAAAATATATATTACTTTACTAAATATTATAAAATATGGATAAGCTATGAGTAATAATATAACAATTAATAATATTTTATTTAGAGAAGACGAAAAGAAGTGCAATTTGTTTTTTGTAAATATGAAAATAAACTATGGTTTTTTTTTTTTTTTTTGCTTATATGCACATATATATACCAACTTATTACTGTTAGGGCATTTTGGATGCATTTAGTTAAGGGATTTTTTCATCAATGGAATTAATTTTGTAAATCTAAATTATTTTTTAAATTAGTGGACTCGTTCACAAATCTAAAACATTAAATTTCAATTGATTTTGAGTTCATTCTAATGATTAAAATTAAAAAAAAAAAACATATATAGTTATACATAAGGAGAAATATGCATAGATATTGTGGATAAACTTTGATTTGTAAATTTCTAATTTTAATTAAATCAAAATTATTTTAAAAAATTATTAGACTCATTAAACAATGCAACAAATCGATTCATTTTATTTAGAGTCTATTTGTTAGCTAAGAAAATATGGACAAATTCATTGAAAATTAGGTAAAAATAAATGCACATAGGGTTCAATCATCGTTAACATCAAGTTTAAAATTACTAGACTTAATGTTGAATTTCAAACATCAAGTTTCACATGATCTAGAGGCTTTTCATTTGAGAAAATTTGGAAAACATCATCGTTAGAGTAGAGGTGGATAGTCATTGTAGACCAATTTTAGTCTAGGAAATCCTATGGTATTCATTGACTCAATATTTTTGGTTCTAATAATTTTTTAAAAATTAATAATCTTATAAAAGAACCCAACAGATTTAGTCTAACTCATTTTATTTATAATCTGAATCCTAAGTGAGAAAATTCGAAAAAAAATAAAAATGAATCCATTGAGTTATAATTAGGTTTCAATAGTTAAAGTAATACATGTCTCAACATAGGATGCTACAGGATAGTACATACATGTACAAAGAATAGTAGAGAATTAGTTTTTTTTAATTATATTTAAACTTTCATTGAATGTCAAGTGTATTTTTTTTGGTGTTTACTTGCACTAAGCTTCCTATGAATTTTTTCTAATTTCTCCAATTTTTTATTAGGTGAACATACTCCAAAGAAGAGATCTGATCCACTGAATTTGATGACAAGTCAAGTAATTTTTTAAAGTAATCTGAAACTAAAAATGAAGTTAATTAATATGAAAATTCTTGACATAAATTGATCTAGAGTATCGATATTTGTTTTTTCTTTACACTAAAAGTAAGTTCTCGGTAAATACACTTGTCAAAAAGTTTAGTAACTTTTAAAAATATTTTGGAACTAAAAAAATATATCCAATTGATACTAGAATTTCTCTCATTAAGTAATTAGGAAATAAATGTATACTTGTAATTTAAAACCTTAGGTTATTTACATATTTAAAATAATTGAATTGTGCTTGTTTTTGTATTATATTTTAAACACAATATTATTAATATTACCATTTTTTTTAAAAAAGAAAAGAATTGCTAATGCACATGGTAACTAAAAAATATGCATCACTAACCAGAAAGCATAAAGCAAAACTAGGGAGAGGGAAAAAGAAAAAGAACTCTTATCAATTACATTCAGAACATATATCCATAAAATTAACTCTTAACAAAGAACATAAATCCACACCTTCATGATACCCCCAGCAAAGCAATGTACAAAAACTGAACCCTCTTTCCTACTCTTATTAATGAAAGAGATATTTTGGGAATTGCCCATTTCCATTTCTTGGCTAACTATTGTTACAATGCATGTTGCACAATTGAAATTGAAAAGGAATGAATTAGTAATACTTCAATAACTAAATTGGTTAGTATCAAAATTACATGCAGAGTGTTGGAGATGAGTTGTCTTTGGTCAAATTTTTGAAGGACAGATTTATTGGAAGAGATGAAACAAACTGACCAAGTTGCCTTACATACCACAATCCTCTCTCTCCAGACACCAGTATTTAGGGGCTTCTGTTCCTTGTATTGCTTTTTTCTTAAACACTCTCCATCTTTCAAGTTTACAGCTTTTAGTTCTATGGCTTCCCTGCTTTTTCTCTCTGCCTTCTGTTGCCAAACTTACAGCTTTTCTTTAAGCTTTTCCTTCTAGGTCTTTGGAATCTACTTTCTGTTTGTATTTTCCCAGCCTTCTCAGTTGGGTGTCCTGAATTTAGAAAATTTGGGCAGTTTGTTTGGCATCCATTTGAAATATAGAGGTCCAGGGATTTAGGTGTAGGGATTGAGGTAGTGGAGGTTCATAGCTTTTTAATCAGAGCGGTGTTTGAGAAACTGAGATTTTAAATGGACTTTCCAAGAAAGGAAAACATTGCTGGACTTGATATGGAAGATTATCAGGTGATTTTGACCCACGGGATTTCGATTTCATCCCAGGGAGTTGCCTGGTAAGTCCTACAAACAAATTTTCTATGTTTTTTTCTCTGTTTCTGTTCACTCATGAGTCTGATTTTGAATTTGTTTGGTGTTGTTTCCTTTGTCATATGATTTTATGGATGAAGGGAAAGCGAAAATGGGAAAAAAAAAAAAAAAAAAAGGAGTGGTATTTTTCTGTCAGAGACCGGAAATACCCAACTGGTCTAAGGACCAATAGGGCTACTGATGCTGGCTACTGGAAAACCATAGGGAATGACAAGGAGATTTTCAGAGGAAAATCTCTGGTTGGAATGAGGACAACTCTTGTGTTCTACGAGGGGAGAGCTCCAAAGGGAGATAAAACCAATTGGGTCATGCAGGAATACAGATTAGAAGGTAAATTCTCTCTCCATAACCTCCATAAAAAAGAAAGGTATTCCTTTTTCACTCAGATTTCCCCTGTTTTCCTCTGTTTTTGGCTATGCCTGATCTCTATTAGTTTCTCTTTTAATTTTATTGCAGGAATGAATGGATGATTTGCAGGGTATTCCAGAAACCAAGAAGAGATAATTGATTTCTTTGACAATCCTCTCCTTGCCATTTCCTCCAACCCTTCTGATATTTTCCCAAACTCCTACTTATCTCAAATATGTTAGATTCAGTTGGTGTTTAGCTCATATTGTTTTCCATTTTCCTACATTAAATTCCTGTTGATGCAATTTCGTATACAACTTCAAGAGAAAAAACCAAGAAAAATAGTACTTGTCATCTCATTATATATATATATTGTATTAAACTATAATTTATACTCAACTAACTCCCTGCCTTGTAGGTCATCGTATCTTTGTTGAATTATAATTTTAATATCACATTTAAAACATTGAAATCATTTTTATTTCTATTGATGTAATTGCATACCAAACATCTATGTAGAATAAACTTTTGTCAATATCTTGGTATTGTCTACCTGGAAAGAGAATCATGTCAATATTTTGGTAATGCTTTTTCTTATGGGCAAATAGGTGAGAGATAAAATCAGAAGATGCTTAACAGAAAAGGAGGCAAACCAAGCACACAAGAAGTATGTAAGGTGTCTAGAGGCCAAAATAAGAAAGGAAGAAAGCAAAATTCACTGTTGAACCACCAACACTATATAAAATCAAGGAAAGGTTTGGAAACTCTATGATTCACTAGGCCCTACCATTAATGCTTTGAAAAGGATCTCTCATTTTTTTATCAGATTCAAAAGGATCTTCCATTGCTAGAGGCAAGCATTCAACACCTTAGGTTCTCCTATCATGCTTATTCAAAATTGTCCAAAACAAACATCAAAAGGGTTGATCTCCTAGTCAATTTGCACATATTACCCATGAAGCCAATATGCCAACTGCACAATAAAACTCTGGGTAAAGAGAATGTCAAGGAGAACAAACTAGAGGCCCACCTACAATGGATGAGAAAAGGCTTAGTCAATTCTCTGTCTTATCTACAAAGGCAATACCCATTAACCAAACTTCATCCTCTTTTTCAGAAGTTAATTTGTTAAGAGAATCCTTTTTCATGTAGCCTCCCAAACAGAAAAGCTCACCTTAGATGGCACCATTGATATCCAAATATCTTTAGCAAGTTAGAGATGACTCCACAACAAGGTCTTGTAGTATGATTTTACCAATATTAATCCTTTATTAGAGACCAACTAAATCAGTTTATCCTCTAAACCACCTACTTCCTTGAAAGGAATCAACAAATGCTGCAAGGACTCCACCATAATCAATTTTGATCTAAAACCTTTTCTGAGACTAGGATTTCATCCTCCATCTGAATATCTACCAGCCATCTTTGTGAAACTACATCTTACAAGAATGAGAATCTATCTCTTAAAGGGCCCTCCCCAATCCAAGTGCTGACACATAATCTAGTCCAAACATTGTGAACTCCTCAATGAGAACTCCAATTACCTCTTCCTAGTGGCCCTCCACAAACTTGATCTGTAGTTCTCTTTGCTTACTGTTAAGGTCAATCTCCCTTACAATTCCCCTTACCTTTCTCAGTATTATCTTTCTCCATAAAGCTGTGAACATCCATGATGACTTCCTTGACGAAGCCTTATTGAGCATCTCAAAACGTCTAAAAGAGGTCTAAGCCTCTTCCAATTACAACAATCTAGTGGCTCTAATTAGGAGTTTAGGTATAGTGACTCAATCTTCCTACTGCTTAGGCAATGTCAGGTATGATACAATTTTGTTAGGTATATTAGGCTCCCAATGATTTGGACATACTTAGTTTGGGCAACACTATGTTCTCTATTTTTCTTCAATTGTGAGCTATGATCATAAGGATTTGACACTAGTTTACAATCAAAGTGTTCAAACTTCCATAAGATCTTCTCAACAATTTGCACAGCTTGGCCGTTTCCCTTTTTGGACACAGCCTTCTCATCATTACAAGCCAAACAGTTTCCCAAACTCAATGGAGCAAACACAGTGAAAATCAAAGAAGAATAAATATTGCTAAAAAAACATACCAAAATGAGAAACCCAAAGGATCATTATGCAAAGCCTCGTTTCATGAACGAGCTGTAAGCTGGTGGGATGAACAGGGAAGTCCACAATATAATTATTAGACATCCAACCCAAAGAAGAATTCAGCCAGGGGAAAAGAACAAGAGTATCAAAGAGAAACAAAACAGAGCATTATATGCAAATAACCATGTTCAGCCAAAACAATCCCATGGCCCTTGGCGTCCATAGCAAACAACAAAACAATGCTCATCAATTATCAGAGAAGGAAGTAAAACTTCAAGAAATGGAAACGTACTAAGCTCAAGGTGGATTTATCTGGTTATCCTCAGCACAACTTTCCTCTGCTTTTCTTTCTTCACCAGCGAGGTTTCTCTCCCAAGCTAGTTTCACTCTCTGATCTTCCTCAAATAGCTCTCAAGATCTCCCTCTACCCGGCTGAAAGTATCTCTCTCTGATCTCTCAAATTTCTCTCCTCCTCTCTCTGCAAAAACTCCAAACTCCAAAATCAATAAAACCAGCGAGCCAACTAAACCATCCTCCTCTGATCTTCTTCTGTTGTTCCTCATTTCTTCCTCTAGAAATCAGAATCCTTCTTTTCTCCTCCCTGCACCTCTCTAAAAACAGCTTCGCCATCTCTTCTCCTACTCTCGTTTTTCTTCTCCTTTCAAGAATGGCTCTCTGACAGCCTGCTCACTCTCACTGTTTCACAGCTTTTTCTCAGCTAAGCTATGCTCTCTAAATCTCGCTGTAACCTTTCACCAAAACCATGCTCTCTCTACTCAGCTCCCCTTCCCTCAAGTTTCAGAATATTCCCCCCAAAAAAAAAATCTCCAAAACCAGCACCAAAAAGCACCACCACCTCTGCCAGATACGCTCCCCTCCCTAACAGAAACGCTCCTACAGAATATGCTCTCCATACGTGTCTCACTCTCATTCGCTCCTCAATTCCACTACCTGATTCTCTGACCACCAACCACGAGGTGACACGTGGCTCCTTGAGAGCCCTCCACCTGCAAAGAAAAATGTTTTGTAGAGATGCCAAAGAGTGAGCCTCGATGGGGGTCTACACATTGATTCAAGTTCAAAACACAATTCATAATGTAATAAATATGTACTAGAATCAACTATTCCAATTAATTAAAAAAATAAAAAATCGTAAGATTTGATATCTTCCTCAAATTAAGAACAAGAAATTAATAAATTAATTTCAACAATTGAACACATATTTTATTAACAAAAATCAATAAGTAATAAATGAAATTTAACTTAAAAAGATTTAAAATTTTTTTAGCAATGACACCTAATTAGGAACAATAATTGTTACCTAATTACCAATTGTTTTTATTAATTACATTACTAATCATTAACCAACATTTTGTTATTGTAATCAATTTTACTATTTTGGTATGTCTTGAAATATGTTAAATTATTATTTTTTTCAAATTATTAATTTTCATTAAACCTATTTTTTTTAATTCCTTTATTTTCTAACACTTAGACAAGGTCTTTAGGTAAATTATTAAGCCAATTTTGAAACATTTTGCCTAAGGTACATTAGTTAAAAACTCGGGTTTTAATGAAATTGAAATTTTAAAGAATAAACCGAGTTTTCAAAAATGCATGAAACGTGTGAAAATCCTAAGTGTACTCATGCATTCATCTTATATTAGTTTCCTATGATCACAGGTCTTCCAAGCGTCTCGATTTTGTATCCATTTGGTCCTTTGATGAATTTTCAAGTTTATACCTGAGATTCTTAAATATTTAAACCAATTAGTCACTTAACCATGGTTTGTTATCATCAAAACCCGATTAGGAGAACCCTTGGGCTAACAGTAATTAATTGTGTGATTTTAGGATATTTCAAAACATATTAAATTACTTTGTTCTTTTAAATTAATAGCTTTCAAATTATTATCTTCATTATATAAATAAGAAAAATAAATAAATTTTGGTAATGACTTTCAAAACATAAAATTTGTTGAGATATTATGAATGCTTTCCTTATATCATTCTTTCCTTATATCATTTAGTGTTGAGATATTAGGAATGTTTAGATATTAGGAAAGTTGAGATATTATGAATATTGAGATATTAGGAATATTGATATACTAGAAATATTGAGATATTAGGAATATTGAGATATTAGGAAAGTTGAGATATTAGGATATTAGTTATTATTTCCTTGTATCATTCTTTCCCATTCTTAGAATGGTGATTACCCTCTATATTTACTCTGTACATGAACGAATGAAAATCTGAATGAAAAAAACTATTATTTATCAATTTGAAGATGGTATCAGAGCCATGGAACTGAAATCCTGGATATTTTGTCGCTATGGTAGTCTGACAGCGATCAACCATCCTAAGACAAGCTCTAATATTGATAAGTCAACCTTCAAATGCACTCACTGCAATAAGACTGGTCCCACCAGTCTGGATATCCCACAATTTCAAAGCAACGACTCTTGGTATGACCAGGAAAATAATAAGGAATCGAGGGTTTGAACCATGGACCTTTAGATCATGTTTAGGCTATCAACACTTTGTTATTAATTATAATAATCATGATCAACGGAAGAAGGATTCCAAGAAAACCTCGACTGCAACTGTTGCCGAAATAAAAACAGAGGCTAATGTTGCTGAGAAAGCCTCTGCATTGGTAGCCGCTACTGATCATGGTGGTAAGTTTTTAAATACTTTTACACCTGTTATTAATAGTGCATGGATAATTGATTCTGGTGCTACAGATCATATGACTTTTGATTCTAGACAGGTTTCACCCCTTAGACCTTCCTTACAAAAAATTGTTTCCACAGCCAATGGTAACACAACCCCAGTCATTGGGGAAGGATCCTTAACTCTTACTGATACTTTGAATTTGGATTCTGTTTTAGTTGTTCCATCTTTAGATTACAATCTTTTGTCAGTTTCTCAAATCACTGCAGCCTTATCTTGTATTGTCATTTTTTGGCCTGAATTTTGTGTGATTAAGGACATCCAAACAAGACAGACGATTGGTTGTGGTATTAAACGGGGAAAACTCTATTACTTGGACTTGCGTCAAAGGATTCAAATAAGTTGCAACAAGCCTTGATGGCAGATGGATCTGAGGGGGAGAAGAAAAAGTCTGAAATTTGGTTATAGCATCGACGTCTGGGACATGCTTCCTTTGGTTATTTAAAAAAATTGTTTCCTAGTTTGTTTGCAAAGAGTGATATTTCTGGTTTCCGTTGTGATATTTGTGAATTGGCTAAAAGCCATCGTGCTTCGTTTCCGTTAATTTTGAATAAAAGTCAATTTCCTTTTATGGTTATACATTCTGATGTTTGGGGTCCATCCAAAGTCCCAACTTTGAGTGGCTCACGTTGGTTTGTTACTTTTATTGATGATTGTACCAGAATGACATGGTTATGCTTGATGAAGACCAAAGATGAAGTGAACTTGTTGTTTCAAAAATTTCATAAAATGATTGAAACTCAGTACAATGCAAAGGTTCGGGTTCTGCGTAGTGATAATGGTGGAGAATATCAAAGTTCTGATCTTCAAAAGTATTTGGAAGGACATGGCATCATTCATCAGACTACTTGTTCCAATACACCCCAGCAAAATGGAGTCGCTGAACGAAAAAATCGACACTTGTTAGAGGTTGTTCGTGCTTCCTTGATAGCAGCAAAAACACCGATATCTTATTAGGGAGAAGCAATCACATCTGCCGCATACTTGATCAATCGGGTACCTTCTAGCTCAATTAACTTTCAAACACCTCTCCAAGCTCTTACTAATGTCGTAGTTGCCCCAACTGTCCCAAATCTACCTCCTCGTATTTTTGGTTGCATGGCATTTGTGCATCTACACAAGCACCAACGCACCAAGTTAACTTCCCATGCATTGCAATGTGTGTTTGTTGGATATGTACTGCACAAAAAGGGATATCGATGTTACCATCCTCCAACTTGACAAATGTATATTACAATGGATGTGGTGTTTCATGAAGATTCAATGTATTTTTCATTTGAGTCTGAACTTCAGGGGGAGTACCATAAGGAAATTCAGACTCTCGATTATGATTATCATATCTCTGAGGAAGATGAATCTGGACAATTTGAACTAATAAACCAGGAAGTGGGTGAGTTGGATATGAGTGGTCAACAATTTGGATCTGAAGATGTCTTCATTGAAATACCAAACCAATCGTCGTCTGTTGAGGGTGTTCTTAATTTGGAACCTGATCCATTCATGAAACGGTTACCACATCGTCATAATAGAGGTATTCCTAAACCCACATATGAACCTGAATTGTCTACTAAAGTCAAATATCCCATGAGCAACTATGTGTCTACCCATCGTTTGTCTGAATCAAATAAGTCATTTGTAAATCAATTATCTACTGTAGCTATTCCTAACAGTGTGCAGGAAGCCTTAGCTGATCCAAAGTGGAAAGCAGCCATGAATGAAGAGATGAAATCATTGCAGAAGAATGAAACATGGGAACTCGTAGAATGTCCACCAGGAAAGAAGCCAGTTGGGTGTCGTTGGATCTATACTGTGAAGTACAAGGCAGATGGTAGTATTGAACGATTTAAAGCAAGACTGGTAGCAAAAGGGTACACTCAAACTTATGGAATTGACTACACAGAGACATTTGCACCTGTAGCTAAGATCAACACAATTCGAGTATTACTGTCTTTAGCTGCAAACCTAGATTAGCCATTACAACAATTCGATGTGAAAAATGCATTTCTGCATGGCGAGTTATCTGAAAAGTATATATGGATCTTCCACCAGGATGCATGGTGTCAGAAAAGCAATGTCAGAAGGTGTGCAAATTGAAGAAGTCATTGTATGGGTTGAAGCAATCCTCGAGAGCATGGTTTGGAAGGTTCACAAAGTCAATGAGAGCTTTTGGCTATCGTCAAAGTAATTCAGATCACACTTTATTCCTAAAAAAGCAACATGGTAAGATTACGGCACTCATCGTATATGTGGATGACATGGTAGTTACAGGAAATGATCCTGAAGAAAGAAAAGCTCTGCAAAATTATCTATCTAGAGAATTCGAAATGAAAGATCTAGGTCCTCTAAAATACTTTCTTGGGATTGAAGTTTCTCGATCAAGTGAAGGAATTTTTCTGTCTCAAAGAAAGTATGCCTTAGATCTTTTACAGGAGACTGGAATGTCAGGATGTCAACCTGTTAATACACCAATAGAAGAAGGTCTGAAATTGTGTGTTGAGCCTAATCAAGTATCAACCGATAAGGAAAGATACCAGAGACTTGTGGGGAGATTAATGTACTTAGCTCATACAAGACCAGATCTTGCTTATGCATTGAGTGTAGTGAGTCAATACATGCATAATCCTGGAGAGCAACATATGAATGCAGTCATGCGTATTTTGAGGTATTTGAAGAATGCTCCTAGGAAGGGAATTTTGTTCGCTAAAAATGTTGATCATCAGAGTATATGTAGACCCCCATTTGGGGCTTTTTCTTTTTGTATTTCTGCAGGTTACTCTTTTTGACAGGTGTAAGGCTCTTAAGATGACAAGTGGAGAGCTCTCTATGAGCCAAATGCTGCCTCCTGGTTGGTCGTTGTGGAATCAGATATTGCTTTTTTGAGGAGCTATCAAGAGGCGACACCTGGAGGGGAGCTGGAGGGGAGTGCCTTTTTCTGTTGGAGGAGGAGCGTATCTACAGGGGGGTGGCTGGCAGCTGAACAAGGGCAGAGGGTGCTTTTGGTTGCTGTTTTCTGGCAGAGAGAAAGAAGCCAGCTGGAGGTGAGGGAAGGACGGTGGTTGCTTTTCAGAGGGTGCTTTTTCAGTTGGGGAGGGGGGAGATATTTTGGGGTTTTTTTTTTTTCAGGAAGAGAACGGGAGAGGAGTTGGATGGGAGAGGGAGAGATTTTTCTGGAGAGGATTCCGGGAGCCTAGGCTGCTACGGAGAGGAGTTTTGGTGCCAAGGACGGGAGCAGACTGGTTTTGTGGGTGAGCTTGAGAGAGAACCAGAGAGCTTGGGAGAAAAAGCAAGCGAGGTATGGCTGCCATGGATCATTCATTTTTTTTATCAGTATAAAGCTTCATTCCTTTTTCTTGATATTGTCCATGACTTATTTGACTATACGTTCTATCTTACGGTTCTTGCTTGGTTCTCGGTTTTCTTGGTGGCTATCTTGCCTATTTTTCTTGTGATGATTTGAGAAGGACATTGCTCTGTTTTAGTTTTCGTTATGCCTCATATAGGAGTTTTTGTTTTGTTCTTATCTCCTTAAGATGTATTCCAGCTCACTCACCAACAACCCAGCTTGTTGATCTAAACATGAAACATGGCTTTGGTTGTTCTATTTGTTTCCTTGGTTTGTGCTCTGTTTTGCTTTGCCATTCCCCTGTTCTTGGCATCCTACCTTGTTGTATATCAGCTTGTGCATCCCTCTCTGAGGGAACCAGGTAAGGCCATCACAATACATAGCTCGTGAGTGTTGAGGATGAATAAGGCTCCTCCAGGTGGTTTGGGTTCGCACAGTGATCTCGAATGGGAACGATTTCTGGGTGTATTCGGAATGGTTATATGGATGAGGCTCTGTCTTTGTTTCCTGTGATGTCTCCTGAAGTTGTAATGCTTGGGACCAATTTCCCGATGTGTGCCGCTTCTCATTTCAGACTGCACTCCTCCTCAGTAAATATGCTCGCTGGAATTGCATGAGAAAGCATGTTTTATGGAAAGAATCCATAGAAGATTAAAATACGTGAGGGAAAAGCGTTACAGCCGCTGGGTCTTGTTGGAATCTATTCGGCATTTGGATTGTTCTTGAAGATTGAAGGCCGCTTGACATGGAATTCTGAGACCGGGAGAAAAACCATGGTCGGAGGAGCGGCAGTGTGTATGGTACCTCAGATTTACATTCAGAGGCCATCCCACTTACTAATTCATTGAACTCCTTTCTAGAATGCGCAAAGCTTAAAGACAAGTGTGGGGTTCTTATTGAGAGCATGAAATTGATCGTGCAAGGATTAGAAAACTGAAATGACATGCCTGAACCTTGCCCATATTAGCATTGTGAGGAGCTGCTGAATAAATCTGACCTTCTCTACCAGTCACACCAGAGGCTTTTATAGAGTAGCCATTTCTTTTTAATTCCATGCGGACGTCATCCTATTTTTATGCTACAGTGTGCATGGTGGTTCCGTGCATGGTTTTCTTCAAGAATGCAAGTGGCTTGCTGCGTGCATGGCTGACCTTCATTCCAATATCCCTTAATCCGCTCCATCACCATACCCATTTTCACTCTTCCCATATCACTAATCACACGCCTATGTCTTCTCATCACCTTTCAAACCTCACACCACATACCCAAAACTGCTTGAACCCATCCCCCTTTAATCCACACCTCTATCCAGCTTACCCATATTCACATACCGCCCGAACCTGTCACACTCACCATCCTCCATCTAACCACACCACTAAGCCCATTTCTCTCTCTATATCTTTTCTAATACCCATTAAACCCACCTCCAAGCCATGATGTGCTGCACCAAGTCTTCAAAAGAGCCCAGATCAGTTCAGCTTACACTTACCTGATGGAAGCTTAAAGCACAGTCCAGGTGTCGATGTGGAAATGGTTCTAAAGGGAGATAATGACCTTATGAACTCTGCTCCTCCACACGGGAAATCCTGTGAGCCTTCCTATGATGTCCTATACAGAGTTTAAGGAACTATGGAAATTAGCAATCCTGACCATTCCTTGACATGGAAATCATTGCCAAACTCACTGGAATTCGCCCGGGCTGCTGCAAAGCAAGCAAAGTTGTCCTTGAACGACGCCGGCGGCTTGCCGCCGGCGGCGAAGCGCCTCTGCCATCACCGGAATCTTGAGGAACTTGCTTCTCAAAACTCTCCTTTGTTCCTAATATTCAGCCATGAGAAGGAGGGAGATAATATTGACTCGATGGGTCTGGGGTTCTCAAGTTCTTCAGCGCAGTAGAGGGCGTGCTCTGGGAGTCATGTTTCAAGACTCTAATGTGTTTTTGTTGTTGGTGGAGTAATGACCCTCTAAGGGCAATGAATTTGTGCTGAAGGTATCGGGATTCAAAGAAGAAATCTGGTCATTGCAGCTTGATTCATTATAAGATGATAAATGGATGCTTAATCTGGACGTTATGAAGCCGTAACAGATTGAATAACCTGATAGAATGGGTGTAGATTCGAAAAGTGAAGCTCACAAAGAATTTCAATCAGTACATGTGAATCCATTGATTGCTGTTTCTGGACAGTCTCAAGTTCCAACTGCCATGCACGGTCCCGATCTTGGCCTGGAATGATTGCCATTAATCTGGATCTCAAGAGAGGCGGCAATGGCAGCTTCTTGAAGACAGCTGCACACGGACACTTTGGAAGAGATGGCCTCGACTTCGCATGGGAAGTTGTGAAGCCTCTCAAAGAAAAAGAAGGCCACCCACAGCCTGAGTGCTCCAGCTTCAATGCAGTCTCAGCTGCAACTACTACTGGCCAAATCCGAAGAAATCGAATCCCTCACCAGATGAAGAGCTCGATCATCATGATGACGATGTAGATGAGTTGGAGCAGCGTTCAGATGGGGAGTTGTCAAAGCTAGGCTTGCAGATACAGTTGTTTCATGGCAGAACAGCGGGATGTAGAGGAGTTGAAGCATTGTTTAAAAGGTAGTTAATTGGGGATTTAGAAATTAATGCAGAATTGGTTGAAGGGAAGTAATTCTTCACGAAAAATAGCATATGGGGAGCATTGCTGGATAGAATTCGGTGTCCAAGGAGTTGATTACACAGAGAATGCGAGCTGGTGCAAAGGGGAGGTCTTGGCAGGTGCTGTTGGGAATTCTTGAGAGAGAAGACCTCACTTTGTCAAAATTGTAATTAGATTGGCCATGGCAGCACTACCCCAGCTTCAGACCATAAGAGGCAGAAAATTTATTTGTGGAGAGGATGCGCTTAGAATATCCCCCGGTGAGCCCTATTGTTTACGCCGACCAATTCGCAGAGGTCATTTTAAATGTTTCTCAACATTATCCCATGCAGCAGGTGTTGGAAAACCTGTTTACAATTTGGGACTGGGTTTTGATTGAGAAATTGCATATACCTCACTATGAAAGAAACATGTATTCTGCTATTCTTGTTGTGCCTGAAACATTTGATAATCGAGAAATAAAGGAAATGTTGTCTATTGTATTGCGAGACTTGCGTTTTAGCTCTACAGTGGTTCACCAGGAAGGTCTTGCTGCAGTTTTTGGGAATGGGCCATCCACAGCAGGCGTTGTAAATATGGGTGCTCAATTGACATCAGTCATCTGCATTGAGGATGGGGTGGCTCTACCTTCTACACAAATGACTTTACCCTTTAGTAGAGAGGATATATGAAGATGCCTTCTTTGGACTCAAAGGCATCATCAAACATGGCCACCGATTCGTACTGACACATTGACAAAGCCTATAGATTTATTGATGCTTAACAAACTCAAAGAAGGAAGCAGAAAAGCATGGCTGAAATTATGAGAGGGAATGGTGATGTTGAGTCCAAGAATGAAGAGGCAGATATGTACAGAAAAGGGGACTGAAACAAGTGACAACGCAGTATTAGATACATCCCTGGGCCCCACTCCTACCCGGCCATGCATGGCCACCTTTAGTATGGGCCACTGTTGAACCACGTGTCCCACTCCTCTACACTCATGCAAACTTTTGAAAATAGATTTCCAGAAAAATCTCCTTTTTACATGATCTTAAATCTTAATTTTTTTATTTTTTTTATTTTTTTTTATTATTATTTCTTGGTTTTGAATAAATCCCATTTTAATAAATTATTTCTTACCATTCTTTTTATTAAGCACGAATTATTTTATTTTTATTCTTTTTTTTTTTCTATTTGTTTATTCTTATTTTTAGTTATTTTATTTATTTATTTATCCTATTTATTTATTGTTATCATTATCTTTTTCTTTAACTTTAAATATTGCCCATCTTTTCAATAAAAATTTGTCGTCATCATCTTTGACATGTAATTTTAACAGCTTCCATGATTTTAAAAATGTTTTTGAAATAGACGTGAATTTAATCCCGTAATTCCGAATAATGGAATTTATGGAATTAATTCATGCAAAAATAAACGGGCTTTGGTGGGGGCCCCACATATATGATTTTATGATCGATTGATTGATTTGATTGTTTGACTGATTTATTTGCCATGTATAATTGATTTATTCTATTCCTTGATATGCGCGTAATTATATCTATTCATTGTTCACTAACCTCCTCTCTTGATAGCGCATAGTGGCTCGCTGCTCAGGTACACACTCATTCTCGCTCTGTTTAGTCTACATGCATTTTCTGACTCTCATATGTGCATGATTGCTCCGAGTATTCATTGACTTTCTCATTGATTGCCATGGCTTCATTTTATTAGTAGAGACCCGACTTTAGGGACTTAGAGGGGTGCTACGGTCTTTACCGTACCTTCCCGATAAGTAACCTGACCCCCGAACCCGATCCGGTTTTTCACAGACCACCTTTTCCAAAATAAGGAGTCACACTTAGGGTTTTTCTTTCTTATTTTGTTTACCCTTTAAAAAATAAAACAAAAATAAGTGGCGACTCCAAGTCATTTTCTAATAATCAATATAAATCAATTTTTCAAATAAAAATCGAGCTCGCCATCGAGTGGGAAACGCACTGAGCCGAAATGCGGGGTCCACAGTATAAAAGTATATACTGATGCTGATTGAGCCGGTGCAGTGGATGATAGGCGATCTACATCTGGTTACTTTACCTTTGTAGGTGGTAATCTTGTGACATGGAAAAGTAAGAAGCAGAATGTCGTTGTTCGTTCAAGTGCAGAAGCGGAATTTAGAGGTATGGCTCTAGGACTTTGTGAGGCATTATGGCTAAGACTCCTCTTACAAGATTTAGGTTACCTATCTAGGCAACCAATCCGATTGTTTTGTGACAATAAAGCCGCATGTGACATTGCTCATAATCCAGTACAATATGATCGTACAAAGCATGTCGAGGTGGAGGTGGATAGATTCTTCATTAAGGAAAAGTTGGATGATAAGATTGTGGAATTGCCTAAGATTCGATCAGAAGATCAATTGGCCGATATCCTTACTAAAGCTGTCTCAAGTCAAGTGTTCTCAAAATTTTTAGACAAGTTGGGCATGTGTGACATCTATGCACCAACTTGAGGGGGAGTGTTGAGATATTATGAATGCTTTCCTTATATCATTCTTTCCTTATATCATTTAGTGTTGAGATATTAGGAATGTTTAGATATTAGGAAAGTTGAGATATTATGAATATTGAGATATTAGGAATATTGAGATACTAGAAATATTGAGATATTAGGAATATTGAGATATTAGGAAAGTTGAGATATTAGGATATTAGTTATTATTTCCTTGTATCATTCTTTCCCATTCTTAGAATGGTGATTACCCTCTATATATACTCTGTACATGAACGAATGAAAATATGAATGAAAAAAACTATTATTTATCAATTTGAAGAAAATTTGGTAAGACAAAACAGGGAAGGTCAATTTGAAAATTGTATCACTTTTTTACTTTATATTTATCATTTTTATTATTAAATAATTTTATATTAAAATATGTCTTCTTTTAAATGTAAATTTTTATTAGTAATTCCTTTACCTAATAAAATTAAAATTCTAAAAAAGAAGAAGCGTATTTTAGTTAATTTAAGAGAGTTATAGTAAACCAAACTCTTTTTTAATTCATTGATATTAAAATTAAATTTTTTTATTTTAATTATTTAATATAATAAATAAGAAGTATTTGAATTATATTTCTTTATATGATATTAATACAAAAATAAAAATGATGATATAATAATTTATTTATTTATTTTCACTGAGTGTTTTTTTTATTCTTTTTTCATATTTCTATCCACCTCGTATGATCTTTACAAACTCATCCTCTATTCCATAATTTTTTCCCCTCATCGTAACTACAATATTTATAAAAATATTCTTAATACCTTTCCTTATCCTATAAGGGAATTTAATATCACATCAAGGAAATATTTCATATAATATACTTTATAGAAAGGAATTTGCATTAATTAAGAATTTGAAATGCTTTTTAGTAATAATATTATTAACATATTAATTTGTTTAATTTTTATGAATGTTTTATTAATTATTAAATCTATTTATTTTTAATAATGATATAATTTTTTTGTTATAATTAAGATAAAGATATTTGAATATTAATATTTTTAAAAAATAATTTATTGTATTTCCAAATATCTAAAAATAAAAAAATTTATTTATTTTTTCTTATTTATATAGTAAGATAATAATTTGAAAGCTAATAATTTAAAAGAACAAAGTAATTTAATATGTTTTGAAATATCCCAAAATCACACAATTGATTACAATAATTAAAATTTTATAATATTTAATGATGTAATTGGTTAGTAAATTGGTCATTGGTTAATAATTTATCTCTTCTTATTTTATATATTAAAGATTTGATATTTGAAAAGAAAAAATAATTTAGCATATTTCAAGATATAACTAAATAGAAAAATTGATTACAATAACAAAATATTGGTTAATGATTATTAATGTAATTAATAAATAAATTGGTAATTGGGTAATAATTATTATTCCTAATTATGTTTAACTTTATTTAAGTTAAATTTCATTTATTATGATTGATTTTTATGTGGTGCATCTTTATGTTTATGGATTTGTTAATAAAATATGTGTTCATTGTTGAAATTAATTTATTAATTTCTTATTCTTAATTTGAGGAAGGATATCAAATCTTGCTATTTTATTTTTCAAAAAATAATTAGAAAAGTTGATTCCTTCTAAACTTCTAATTGAAGAAAAATTTATTTTGATGATTATTGGTTGATTTTAGTTTTGTTAACTGTAAGTAACTAAACTTTGAAAAATGATGGTAAATTTATTTTTAATCCAAATTATATGATTTTTAATGTTATTGTATTTTTTTAAGGACAAAATTTATAAAAATTTATGAAACTTAATTTCACAAGAAGTTGAATCCTTATTAGACAAAAATATTAGTTGCATGTGGTTGAATTTTAGTTTCGGTTTTGGAATTTTATGGACATTTTTTAGATTCATTTCTTAATCAAATTAAGTTATTTTTATTTACCGATTTTTATTTTGAGTAAAAATTTAAAAGTTTTAGATTTAAATTTTCTTGATAAAAAATACCACCTATTTCAAATTAGTTTGGTTTTTTAATTAACATTTTTTCTCATTTACGGTAAATTCATTTTTCAATTCAATTACATGAAAATGAAATTGAGATAATTTAATTTATTTTTGTAAGTCAATAATTATTAATTGCATTTGCATGTTGTAAAATTTAGAGGTTGAAAAAACGAAAGGGAAAAAAATAAAATTAGAGAAAGTTAAAACATTTCTTATTTTCCCAAGTGAAAATCAAATATGAAATAGGGCTTAGCAATTCTATAGCCAAGAAAATAATTGTCTCAAAAACCTTGTAGTTGCTGAGATGCCACCTTGCTAAAAAGAGCATTTCTCTCTCTCTCTCTCTCTCTCTCTCTCTCATATAAAGTATAAACACAGAGTCTTGGTCAAAAAGAAAAAGCGTTAGGCTGACACAGAGAGTCTTGGTCAAAAAGAAAAAACGTCAGGACACAAAGTGAATTTTATTTTAAATTTTATCATTTTTAAAAAGGACTCGGCGAATCATTGATGACAAAATAGGGAAGGTGAATTTTAAAGGGAGAATTGTGTTTTGGGCCCAGCTGGGCCCAAAAATTAACAAATGGTCCATGTATCTAACAAAATTAAGCCCACCACCCAAGTAAAGTCTCAATATTGATAAGAAGGATATCCCATTTATAATATTTCGAAAATGCCCTTAGTTGGGGATTTAAAAAAAAAAAACCTGAAATCCACGTTGGATTTCCCTTTGTTTTCCCCAAATTGGACTCGTTTTCAACTTTTCACATTCCCGGCTTCGTCCCCCTCTTCCGCCCAAAGAATGCCCTAATCCTCATTCCCAATCTCGTGTTTCCCGGCCTTCTGATTGTTGGTGTAGGCAGTCTCGTTTTTCATCTGTATCGATCCATTGGCGTGGACGATCACAACTACATTTCGGCTCCGTGGCGAAGCAGTTTATAGGTGAGGTTAGTAGGTTGATCAATTTCATCTTTTTTATGCTTCATTTCGGCTATCCGGACCATTTGATTTCAGCCCAAATACATTGCCCTAATTTATCTCGCCATTTCAGTTTGCCATATATTGTGGCCTGATCCATCCCCACCGGTGGTGCCTTTCGTATTGGTTATATTTACTGGTTATATTTTTTCTATTTTTTTCCCTTTGCATTAGTGCAGACATATTTTTCCTCCGTTGGTTGAAATCAAATCTTTTAGCATTATAGTGACTTCATCGTGTGGCAGTCTAGTTAAGTACGATAGTTCGTATGTTAACTTTCTTCGATAAAACCCAAGTTATGGTGAGCCTATAGTATGAGATATTGTTGTGTACTTAGTATGTGTCGATAGATTATCATTTCCAACTTCATGAAATCTGTAGCTAACATGAATATAAGTGGCAAATAAAGAAACAAATCAGTTGAATTGATTCAAAACACTAACCACATAGCCATCATATGTACATTTATGAGTGTCAAAAGTAACTGTTATGTTCCCATTGGGATCCAGAGGGTGATAGCAGTATGCAAAAACAGAGAAAGAGTCAACCAATTTGTGGAAAAAAAAATAATAAGTGAAGTAACAAAAGGAAAAGTATATGTATAAATGATATATTATATACTTGACATGGCGACTAATAATAATGTCAAATTCAAAGCCAAAGGCCACATGGGAGAGAAGATCAACCCCATTTTCTATTCTATGCATAATTGATTGTTCTATAATATGAAATTTCTGCTATGTTTGTATAGGTTGATGGATGCAACTAATATGATATATTGTTACATTTTTGTGGGAGGCAAACTTGTCCAAAAAAATGATGGGCAATGGGAATACGTGGATGGAAGAAGCAAAGGTATTCACATATATAAAGGAATGGCATTTGAAGAATTCACCAAAAAAATCTTAGAGAAATTCGACATCTCGTTTGATGCGATGAAGATGCACTACACCCTCAAGTTCAACCCCAGAGTCATCCAAGATTTAGAAGATGAGGATGACTTGGATAAGGTGGTTTCCCACAGTGATGACTTTGCAAATGTATACCTAGTAGACTTACCTTGTGTGGAAGGCATTGAAGCAAATATACCGAATATAGAATTGGCAATTGGGTAATGGACGTTAACCTGAATGTCTATTTAAAATATTGTGAATATCACTTTTATGCATCACGTAGTTTAATTATGTTAATGTATGTAAATGCAGATGTCCACCTGCGCCGTTTCCTTCCTCTAATGCATCATGCGATGCGATTCCTAATAGTATGATGCTATCAAGAGGTTTTGTGTCGCGTTGTGCAGATAGTGAGTACACTCTTTGGAATCGATTTGTTTTTGTGAGGCAATATTAGGGTCGGGACATACATTTAAAAATGCAGAGGAGTTTCGCAACGCAATTTACCAGATGTCATTAGGTGGAAGGTATGAATACAAGTACAAGAAAAATTCTCCTACGCATATGTCTGTAAAGTGTTCGGTTGAGGGTTGTCCTTGGAAGATAACAACTCACGCTATCGAGGGAAATGTCATCTTGCGAGTTCATACTTACCAAGTGAATCATAATCATATAGCTCAGGTTGAGTGTTCATCTAAGGTCAAGGTTTCTTCAAAGAGAGGCGTGGTTGTTGTTGAAGATGTGTTTAGAACCACTCCAGACTATCTTCCCCGTCAAATTTGTAAGGATTTTGAACGTGATCATGGAGTTCAATTGACATATAACCAAGCATGGCACCTTAAAGAGAAGGCAAAAGAGCGCATATATGGAGCTCCACGTGAGTCCTACACGTTTGTCCCTTGGTTGTGCCATAGGCTAAGGGAAATCAACCCCGGCACAATTGCGGAGTACACTTCCGACGAAGGTCACTTCATGCAATTGTTCATTGCCCATGCATTTTCAATTCAAGGGTTCATCAAGGGGTGTCGACCAGTATTGGCTATTGATTCTTGCCATCTAAGCGGACCATACAAGGGAGCTCTTTTGTCCGCCATTACATATGATGCAGATGATGGAATGTTCCCTCTTGCCCTTGGTGTGGTCAGTTCAGAAAATTATGAGGATTGGTATTGGTTTTTGGAGAAATTAAAGGGGGTCTTAGATGGTAAAGAAGTTGTTATTATATCTGATAGACATCAAGGAATCTTGCGTAGTGTTTCCGAGTTGTTCGGGATAGGAAATCATGCATATTGTTATCAACATGTTAAGGAAAACTTTTCTAGCTTCTTGAATAAGCAAAACATTAGAGGAAAGAAAGGGAAAGAAGATGCTTTGTTACTTCTAGACAGCATTGCATATGCTAGGTTGGAGATAGACTACAACGAGGCATTTGAAAAACTTGTGCGCTTCAATGACAACCTCGGTAAATGGGCTGCGGATAACAATCCGGAACATTGGGCAATGTCAAAGTTTCTAAAAAAACGATGGGATAAAATGACAAGTAACATTGCAGAGTCCTTCAATGCGTGGTTAAGAGATGAGCGTCACCAAACAATTTATACGTTATTGTTAATGCACATGGATAAGCTTGTAGCCATGTTGGACACCCATATGCGTGGTACAGAAAAGTGGAAGAGCGTGGTTGGACCGAAAACTGAAGAGAAGCTAATGTCAAATATCATGAGGTCCAGTCCGATTAGTGTGTTGCCATATTTGGGGGGGACGTTTAAGGTGTTTACCAGGGAGGTTTATTTGGTTGTCGATATCAATCAACGTACGTGTACTTGCATGACATGGCAAATGTCCGGCTTGCCGTGTTCCCACGTATGTGCTGTCATCCGCACACTCAGACACGACGTGTATGACTATATTGACCCATGTTTTAATGTCTCCACCCAACATTTGATTTACTCTGGTCAGTTTCAACCATTACCAACACACAATATGCCGAAAGTTTGTGAGGATGGGAGTTTGCAAGATTGCGCCGACAACTTCTTTTCTACTCTCCAACCCCCTCATGTCAAACGTCCTCCAGGAAGACCCCGCCAAAGGCGCATTGAGTCACAGTTTACTCATAAGAGAGCAATTCATTGCTCTTGATGCAATGGCATAGGTCACAACCGCTCTAAATGTAATAATCCGTTGCCGTGACATGTGGCTTGTTTGTGCTTGTACGATTTTCATACTTTGTATCAGCCCATACATTCTATTGTAGGGTATATGGTACGGTATTGTTGTTTTCGTTCCAATGTATTGGGTTGGTTATAGTCACGATGCATTATCTTGTTATTTTCATGATTTATAGTTGCTTTGCTTAACCTACGTAATTAAAAGTGCAATTTGAATGTGGTTTCTTTAAAGTTGTTATTTAATTCCATCAGTGTCTCTACATTATCAAGCATTTGTGGTTCCACCTACTAAAAAATGTCTTTCCATTTGTCTTGAATGAGATATACTCGTTTAACACTTTGTAAGCATTGCAGTTATAATCTTGTAATTCATATGATCTGTTGGCAGTAGCATAGTACTTCACTCACATGTTTGCACCCAAACTGTCAGCGCTTTCCTCAAATGTTTTTTTTTAATTTATTTTATTTATTTTTACCTTATACAACTGAATATGGTATAGCCTGACAAAATTTATCCAACTGATTAATGGTACGATAGTGAAATGACCTTTCCCTTTATTATTAGTCTCTCCAGCTCATCAATCACTACTATAGCAGCCTTTGGAAGTCACCGGTTATTCTAAGGTTCAAACCTCCAGCAATAAATTCATTCTTCAATGACCACTGTGGAGGTATTGCATTATTTCTTCGTTATTATTTTTCATTACTTATTTTGGATATTAGCTATTTTAACCTACTTAACACAATTACTTGTTATGGGTCTTACATATTCATTATCATATAAACATCGAGTTGTAAATTATTCATCCACATTATTTTGTTTGTTAGTTCATTCAATTGTATTTCCATTTGCACCACGTTTATGTATTCATACTGTCTTTGTTATTTTTATGTTGATTACTAAAATGCATCTCTAAGTTACTAATTATGTCCTTCACTTTTAATGCAGCCCACAAGATTGTTCACACGTTGTTCATCTTCGAGATTCTTAAAACTATGCAACAGGCTGCCAGTTGATAAATTGGAAGTTGTTCGAGACCTTCAGTTTGGAGGTCTTCTCAACTTAAATTGCAAGGAGATATGACATAATATATGTCTATGGCTGATCGATCATTTTAATGTTGGCTTCAGACGTATAGACATATCATCCGACAAAAGCTATGAGCTAACTGCTGCAGATGTTGGCCTTGTATTTGGCCTCCCGACAAGCGGATGGATTCTACAAATTGCATCAACCCCGTCTAAGCATCCATTCGGTACACTCAACACTTGTGAGAAGAGACTCCTCAACTTACCTGTCGGGGAGGAGTTCCGTAGATGCTTCCTTTACTACGCATGTGCGATGATATTGGCGCCAACGTCAAGGATAGATGGATGCCGAAACTTATGGCATACCATCCATGAAGATGGTTTTCGAAACGATGTAAACTGGGGCCAATTTGTTGTTGACCAACTGGTTGAGGGTATTAGACGATTTAAACAACGGAACAGTGTTTGGGTACATGGTTGCATCCTCTTCCTCCAGGTATTGCCCTGCTTTTACATTGATAACTTTGTCACTTTTACATTGTTCACATCACTACCATCAAGTAACGAATCCACATTTGTTTATTTCCATTGTGCAGCTCCACTACGTAATTAAATTCAAGATTCCTTGAGTTCATGTTCCCGTGACAGTGCCCCTCCTCTTCGCATGGTCAGATGATTTAATAAAGGAGCGCTTAGTTGCTGAGATAAGTCAGTTTGGTAGTTTCGGACATGGCGAGGTAGCCATTTACTCCACATTCATTTTGTTATGAAATTTGATGACATCGAAATTGAATACCTTCAAGGTTTATACGTTCTTAATTTGCGTCATGAAATCAATTATAGGGGTTTGATTATTTGTCATTGCCCCTTACCTCACCGCCCCGTACCTCACCGCTCCGTATACATGTGGAGTCTGGTAGTGGCCCGACAAGTAGTCATGTATGGATACTGTTTGTTACTTTACGCATTAACTCCGTCTGAATGCCATTACAATTAGGTTTACTGACTCAATTGTTTGAAACCATTGGTTCTAAATATTTTCTTCAATATTTTTATAGTAATTTATGTGCAAGTTATTTGTTAACATGTCACAGGAACTACTTGAGCAATACTATGCAGCAGAACGTGCAATATATCAATATCAAAAGGGCATTCAGCACCAGCTAGGCATCATGCGTGGTGTGATGCATACATTGGATGGCCGAAAACAACGAAGTCGACCTTCGCCGGCCGTAGGTGACTCAATCTATGCAGCCCATGAATTTCCGCAGCCCGATCTGCATTCAGACTATGGCGGAGATGACATCGCTTCCCATGGCACTGCAGACGTACCTGACACACCAATTCGGCATCCATTAGATATTGGTAACAGTATGGGAGACATTCATTACTGCATGAATTTGTATATAATAACTCATATTATATTACTATGCATTACGAATTAACTACTATGCATTACGAATTAACTGTTGTTACTCCAAATTTACAGCCGATGAAGAGGTAGTCGTCCTTGAACGGTTGCCTTTGCAATCTATGGTTGTGGCTCCATCTGATAGGAGTGGCAGGCGACGAAGAGTGCATCGGTTGGCTCCCAATTTATTGTCGCCATTCATAGCGCAACCACAAACACGCCAATCTGCCATCAAGATGGACCTTAAAGAAGCGGCTGCAATTGTTTTTGATGGCGCCTTGGACCCGAGGTTTGACATAACATATAATACTCCACTTTCAAATGTATTCACCTCCACATATTTGATATTACCCTAACGTTGATGGTTTTCTTGACAGCGAGGAACTTGTTGCAATGCATGACACAAGTTTAAGCAAAGGCAACCTCGCCTCTTTCCAAGGAGACAGCTGGATTGACAATCATGTTAATATATCAATTTCTCGATTACTTTGCAATATTTTTAATTTAATATTCATGGACCATCTTGTTATTAGTGTCTCTGAATATTGCTTACATATTAATAACTTCTTCTCTTAGGTGGTGGATGCGTATTGTAGATTGCTGCAATTCGATGATGCATCAAGGACCAAACTCTATCTATCGCCCTACATAGCGGTAATGGAGGGCTTTGATGGACACTATAATTCAATGTTATTTTGTTATAACATGTCAACAAGTTTCCTTATCCTTTAAAGCTTAAACTTTTTTCATATCGTATGCAGGAAATGGTCATGCGTTCCAATGGCAAACATTTGACGCGGGAAGCAGTAATTGGCCGTTTTAAGCCATATTTGTATCCCATCGATGTTTCCTATCAGAATGTTAATGAGGTCAGCTTAATTGCATTGTTCGAGGTTTCTACACTTGTCATCTCCTTCACCTAAATATATGTTGTAATCCATTCCAAGTGGCATCATGCAGGTGTACTTACCGGTCCTTCTCAAAAACCATTGGTCGCTTTATGTTTATGACTTCCATAACAAATGAATCCAGCTCTTGGATTCTCGACCTGGAAGGAGAAGGAGTTGTATGAGTGGGATACAACAAAATTTGGTAAAGTAGCTGTTAGTTGCGTAAACTTTTTTTCTTCCAATGTACCCAAGATGGGAAGTTTGAATGCATCTACTTTCTTTATTTAAGGCCAAGGTTGTTCTATGGCTTGTTGCCTACAAGAAACAAATGGTAGATGTAGACTTCAAGATGTTCCATTTTGTCATGCCAAACGTACCAAGTCCCAAATGAGTTAGTGTTTACTTTGCAGTCCGTGACTAGATTTAAATTTTATTGCAAGTCAATTTATGTATATTATCGTTGCCATGTCACGCCTAATAAATAATTACCCGTTACTTTGTGTGTTAGCAATGACTGCGGAGTATTTGTTATGAAATTCATGGAGAACTGGTCAAATGGAGGCCTCTCCAAATCCATCGATGTGGTATGACCGTACACAAATTTAATATACCATGATTATATCAAAGTTGCATTCCATGTCCAACATATTTAACATTTCCTAATATGCCTTTTAAACATTAATGAATGCAGGGCAAGATTAACAAGTATAGATTGAAGATATTGGGGAGATTGTTGCTTTCCTCACATAATGCACATCGACATCGCTTTCTCGTGGATTGAGGGACACTATTCAATTGGCCATGGCAAGGATATTTTCAATTGAGTGTACATTATTTTGTGAAACCTAAACTGTCACACCCCATTTTTTTTTTCAACTAAACAATTGATACTCAAACACAGTATAAGTGTTTTCAAAAATTTAAATGTTGAGTTCCTACTTAAATTTGTTCAAAAAGAGGATATGCAAAACCTGTTATAATGAGTACATCCTGTATTAAACATTGTGACTATTAAGTTAACAAAATAAACTTGTACTACATTAATTTACATATACCAAACCCCATTGTTCACTATAGGTAGCCCATACTATAAGTGTATCTGACGAATATATACATTACATCATTCCAACAAAAGGTTTAGTCTTGATACAAAAGGCAAGGCCTCAAAAGACTTTCAATGTGAGCAAACAACATCCAATCACAATAAAGCATTGCTCAAGCATTATTTCCTGTATAGGTCTTCTGACCTGCATCTAGAGGTGGAAGGGATAGGGTGAGTTCACAACTCAGTAGGAAAGTTTATAACCATCGTAAGTATATCCTTAAAAACCATGAATTAAACGTTTAATAGCATGCATGATAAACATTTCATAACCATTAACAAATGTGTAATCATGTCAAACATGTATGCATGTGTTTGTTGGTTTCATCATTGCTTTTCCCCATGCATCCTTTCTTAACTGCTAAATTGCTGACTCCCAACAATCTACACAGTAGATACAATGCTCCACAAGAAACTCGATCAATATAATAGTGACTATTCTGGGATATCACCTAAGGGCAAGTCATACCCCGTGTCTTTTGGGACTCATACCCAAGGGCAGGACCAACCCCGTGTCTTTAGGGACTAAAACCTAGGGGCAGGACCAACCCCATACACCCACATCGGAGTGTCTTCCTCGAGGGCTTTAGGGACTTTCACCCAAGGACCCATGGTCCCACATAAACAATATATCAATTGATAATGCCTGTAGCATCACATAAACACCTCCCAGCAATCAATTCTCTGAATATCATCTGTGATAACTCCATATCCTTCTTGCAATGCAACCCCACCATGAACCATTTCGACAACACAAACCATGAATCTTCATACCAATATATGTTCAATTATCATGGTAACATTTCAATGCAATAAAACAAGATGCAATGACACTTTAAAACATTTTATGAAATCATAGAAATAACATGAAATTCCAACAAATAATTCAAGGAAAGAAATCAAATACACCATAGAATAGCATAAAATTCCCTACCTTACACCGACTTCCTTTTTGTGTTTCTTCTAAGTAGGCGATCTTTGCCTATTACGAGGAACTGAAATGAAACAACATAATTTAGGTTTCCTAACCATGAAAATTTATATAGTTTATTGTTGCAAATTTTTAATTCTCACATTCTCTAATCTATATCCTACATGTTTTCAGATCAAATTTGAATTGAATTAAACAATATTTACCATGCATATTAATTTCCCTAATTAATTACCAAACACTAATTCTTTTGATTTTCTTAAAGCCTAACCTATTAACAAATCCCAAGTGTCCAAATAACCCAATTCATCACATGTTTACTAATCTATTTTTCAATCAAACCAAATAAACAAAGATTTATGCTGATCTTACCATTAATAAAATACTTAACTTAAAATACTTTAATCTTTAATTAATTGTGATTTTTAACTAAAACGGGTTTATAGCTAATTATACTCAACTTTTACACAATTTTTACCGTTAATTCTTTTCAACATACCATTAGGAACCAAAATAAACGAAAATTACAAAATTAAACAACTTGCTTACCTCAAATCTACACTTTCTCTCTCTAGATTCTCTCTCTAACCCAAGTTGCTGCAGGTGAAATGGTGCAATACGAGCTGCAGCCCCCTTATAAAGGGTCTCCATGCACCCAAGCACGAGGTGGCAGCCCACATGGCTGCCACCAATCCACCCAAGTAGGAGGTGGCATTCCACTAACTCCAATTTCCCAATTTTGCACTTTAGTCCTTCAAGTTATCAAAAATAAAACCCATAATTTCCCATTAGTCCTTTAGGTTTTCATAACCCTAATTAGTCCCTAAGAACCTAATAAGCATGCTTAGATCATTAACTAATCCCACTTAACCTTAATCAAAGTTTAATTCATAATTAAACATGATTAGCACTAAACTAGTTTTAACATTTAATTAAGCAATCTTAAAGTTAAGTACTAAAATAATCATTATTGCCTATTTAATTCATTAGTACTAGGTGTTACATAAACTATTTTCAATGAATTGTATATAGAAGTTAGTGATGAATGCACAACTAAGGTTAACAACAGTACGATTCATTTTGACACCAAACAAGTTAAGCGTTCAACCTAAACTATTTTCAATGTATTGTATATAGAAGTTAGTGATGAAATGTATACAATATACACAATTGAGTCGGAATAAGAGTCGTACTTTGATTTGTCATTGCATGGATCACACATTGCTACTTCAGTTTACATGAATCTCTCTCATTCTCAGTCTCACTCTCACATGTCTTTAATTTCCACCACCCTCACATGATGAAATGAAGCATGACCATACAATTTCTCAGATAGACCACACTATCACAGAATCTTTGTACCAGGTTTAGAGAGAGGGTGCAAAGGCGTTGAAGTGATTGTACATTCGTGGGTTCACGTACCTACTTTTCTGTTGAGTGGGTATGACTGTATGAGGGCTACGTCAGAAAATAATGTCATAAAAATTAAATTAAATAAAAAAAAATAGTTGCCGAGTCCGGAGATCGACCGGTGTGCGACCGGCCAATCATTCCCGGTCGACCGGTTACTAAACAACCAATCGGTCAACCTGTGTTACACAGAGATGCAGTCGACCGGCATTCGACCGGGATGCCTCGGGATTCGATCGGTCACACACAGCCACTGGGAGAGAGAGAATGTAAAAAACACATTCGACCGGTTGTCGACCGGAAAGCCTTCATCCTCGACCGGTCACACACAGCCACTGAGAGAGAGAGAGAATGTAAAAAACACATTCGACTGGAATTCGACTGAGTATCAACCGCCACTCGACCGGTCGAGATGACTCTTCGACCGGTCACACGCAGCTACTGGAAGAGAGAGAAAATGACAAGCGCTATTTCGACCGGTGGTCAACCGGCTGAAGTGAGTCGATCGACCGGTCTTTGAAGAGGTCACGCATTTCTACGACCGGTCGAACTACATTTATCATTGTTTTTGCTATGAAAAAATAGGTGTTTTGTATTTAATTATTGATAAAAGATATAATAGCTAGAGAAAAATATTTTATAATGTATACTTTGGTAAAATTAAATAATTAAGGAAATAACTATTGGGTTTAGCTTATCTTTTCGTCAAATGATCTTTGTATTTGTTATTTTGGTAACACATGAATTTTTTTTTTACGTGATACTTGATTTGGGTTTTTTTTTTCTCTCACAAGATAAACATAAATATTCAACAACAATAAAATAATAATGTTTTAAAATTAAAAATACCATTAAAACTAAAAATACTTTAAATTTTACATTCTTATTCTCTATTTCACGATTCCAAACATGGCATAAAATGCTTATTTCCAATTTAGTTTGTAACATCTTAATTATTTTGTAAAATTTAGGAGTGGTAAATGTTATTTTTTAAAAATAACAACAAAATATCCATTAAATTATATTTAAATAATAATAAAAATTGGATTTTCACAACATTAAAACATACATATATAATTATTTGTGTCGGTTTTAATCATGGACATGTTCATGGCCCATGATGCACAAAAGATTAAGTCATATCTCCGATACCATTAATGGTCAACAAATTACACTCATGTGATTTATTATAAACATTAAGGTTTGAACGGAAAACTTTAATTATTATATTTTCTATTTATTGGCATTTCAAGATCGATATACCTGTAACAATTTTCATGATATACCTTTATTTGCACCAAATGTACAAGGTATAGAGATATTTATTTTGACAACCACCAACAATTGATAACCACAAGATAATTCAATTTTTCCTATTTTATTTTATTTTTCCCATTTTCTATTTCCAACGATTTTCATTTTTATACTTTAGTTTATAGTTAGTTTTGTTATACTAGTGGTTTAAAATACTTATATTTTGTAACATGTATATCTATATATAATAATAAATCAATATTATTTTATTCAATAATAAGATTAAAAATAGAAAATAAACATTAAGCCAACCCCAAAAGAATAAAATAAAATAAAACATTTTTTCGGAATTTTTTATTTTATCTTAGTTTAATTTACACAATGTAATTATCTTCAACTATTCCAACAATTTAAGAAAACTTTATATCTCAATATGAAATTTTCTTAAATTATTGAAGTATTTATTTATAAATTTAAATTATCACTTATATATATATATATATATATATATATATATATATATATATATATATATATATATATATATGTTTCCACTCATAGGTATTCAATTGAAAAGAAATCAATTATAAATGAAATTAAAATTCAATTTCATTTAATTGTTCTAGAGTATCGGAATTCCAAGAGACAAAGCAACTCTCACACTTTCCAAGCCAAAGCGACTGTTCGGCTTCTTACTTACAGAGGGGGTCAACCGCGGGTGGACCGGTCGAGCGATTGGTGGGGTTGTCTTTTCAAATACCCTCCGCGCGGCATTTTGACAATCTCAGGCTTCAAGGGTTTTGGGTATTCAGCTTGGGAAACCGACTTTGAACGACATTGCAACTATTTCATGGCTTCGGAGTGGGTTTTGAAGGGTGTGGAATGATCTTTGGGAGGTCGGCCGTGTATATTGGAAGGGCTCCTAGTTCAGCGCGCGTCAAAGGCGATTTCTCACCTGTTCCCGCGCGCCAATCCGCTTAGCTAAGGGTTGTTATCACTGTGATCCACTCGTTTATTTCTTTACCACCGTCGTCCCCTTCAGTTTGACTCTCTGATGCCGCCTAGGAGAGATACGGCTGCCTCTAGGGCATAGGGCAAGCGCCCTGTTGAGCCATCTCAGCCAGGTGAGGTGGAGGCTCGCCGAAAGGCAAGGTTTGACACCGGTCTTTTCACTTCCATGGAGGAATATCAAAGGTACAAGCAGAAGTTTTCCCACAGGAAGGTTGTTCCAGGGAGAAATATTAATTTCTCCCAACTACAGCATTTCGAGTTTGAAGGACTATTCGCACGTATGGGTGGCTGCCATTAGTGACTATTTCCGAGCCGATATTTCCCACATTAGTGAGGGTATTCTATTCACGAGTGACATATAGACATGGAGGGCCGATTGTTTCGACCGTTAGAGGTGTGCAGATCAAGCTTGACCCGGAGAGCATATGCCGCATTTTAGACATCGCTCCAGTCGGACTTAGGGTATATGAGTCTAAGGCTTGGCCCACTGTGGTGGGTTTTGAGCCTAAAGAGGCAATACAGAGGATGTGCGGCCTTCCTGATGCACAGGGGATGGGCAAACCATCGGCACATAGCCTGACAGTCAGATGTCGCATCCTTCACCACATGATCCTGTACATTCTCTTGCCACGAGGCGGCCACCGAGATGAGGTATCATATCTGGAGGCATTTCTCATTGATTCAATTATGACGGGGAGACGGATTGACATTGGATATGTGATGATGATGCACATGCTTGCATGCTGCGATAGCTCCACCCGAGTTCTCCCATATGGCCGTTTTCTGACACGAGTATTCAAGAATGCGGGGGTTGATTTGAGCAGGGAGCAGGACTTTGAGGCCCCAAGTAGTTATGACACATATGATGAGCAATCGTTGGCCCGTATGAAGTTTGAGAAGGGGCTCGATGGATCATGGATTAGGAAAGTGGAGCGACCTGTACCACATCCTGCCGTTGAGGAGGAGGCTGAGATTGGGGAGATGGAGGATGGGGTTGCCCCTCAGAGAGATTATGAGCATACACAGACTGAGTTTGATATCCATGCATAGCAGTCTGAGGGTTGCCAGTTGGGGGCGACTGTATCAGGGGGGATGATGTCTGAGGCAGTGCACACAGCGGGAACATCTTTGCAGCCATCATTCACTGATCCACCTCATGCGCATACATCACCTCATCAAGCTCCATACGGCCCTAGTCAGGCTTGGATGGATTTAGGTGCTCAGATCAGCTCACTGGGCGCTCGGATTGAGGAGCTAGCAGTTGTGAAGGATATGCGATTCTACTCTATGGAGGATCGTATGGATCATTATCAGACAGGCTTCACCGAGCAATTCCAGTGTATGCAGCAGAGATTTCAGAGTATTGAGGATCGCATGGATCAGCAGCAGACTACCTTTGCGCATATCCTCCAGAGGCTTGATCGCCAGGACAGGCAGCATGAGGACATGATGGCTTACATCCGATCGATGTTTCCACCACCACTTCCTAAGCCGTGATAGCAGCGAGAGCTATTTAGGATTAGCATACGTAGATGCAAATCATTGCCATCTTTGTTTCTGTTGTCTATGTTTACTCTATATTTCACTTGACTATATATATATGTCTATGTTTATGTCTATATATGTCTATGTTTCCTTTATATTTCAGCTAACTATATATATATGTGATTTCTTTTGTCTTATGTGAATTATACGTTTAGTTTTGATTAGTATTATATGGCCTTTGATTAACGCATGATAAATGGATTATCGTGTGATGGTACTCATTCTAATAAAAACTGGAAAATTTTTTATATGATGCTGCTGGTTTTGGGCTGGTCTTATGGTGAGCTTTAATGCCTCCGCAATTAAGGTAGTCAAGGTCATTACTGAAATTCTTTTCATAAACTTGTGTTGGTTGCTTAGAAAACCAAACCAAGCCCAACAAAATTGCCCTCTTTAGCAGAGCCATCTTTATAATCACGGATAAACCTGCTTGCTCGAGTGTTTAATATGAATCTGTATCCCTCCTTCATTATTGCTACAAACATGATGCATAGTCAAGAGGTGAGCTCTTCCTAGATAGATATCATCATTCAGCGGGCCGCCATAGCTTTTGGGCTTGTTGCCAATTTGTTTAAAACGCTGAATTTTTCATTTCTTTGCAGTTCCTCCAAAGGGCAACCTATCAAGCAACAGCCAGGTTAAGATCCTTCTTCTTTGCAAATTAAGCCCCATGCTTCATTTCTGATCAATTTATCATAATGGATTCATTCTCAAGTTTTTGTTCATTTGGGGGAGTTTTGGGGCAAAATAGCCCTGTTATTGAAGAAAAAAGAGTTAATGTTAACCACTTTTTCAAATTTATATTCAAAATGAAATTTTTGTTGTCACGAAGGAGCCACGGTATTATTATTATTATTTAATTTAAATTAAAGCCGTAATCGATAAATATGAACTTCATTTTTATACAGAAACCTTAATTGTCAAATGCAACTTCAATTTTGAAGTGAAGCTTCAATTATCACACACGCCTATAATTTTAAAATAAAGCCTCAATTATTAAATGTGGCTTCAATTTTTAAATGAAGTCTCAATTGTCAAATACGATATCAATTTTGGATTGAAATTTTAATTATCAAATGCGATTTTGTTGTTAAACTTTAAAATTAAATTAAAAATAACCTAAATAAAAAAATATATTAAATTAAAATTTAATGTTGAAATTAAAATATATTTTAATAATAAAATTTTTATATATTTAAAATGTTATTTCAATAAATATAAATTGATAAAAATTAATATTAAATTCTCCAGAGAAGTGGGTGATCGATGTTTGGCTGCAAAATCAATGAATTCATTTATGGGTTCAATGAAGGCATAGTCAAGAGAAGCCGTTTTTATTATTATTAGTATTATTATTATTATTATTATTATTATTATTATTATTATTATTATTATTATTTTTAATGATTCTCATATTAAGGGGCCCAAGGGCAATTTTTTTAATTATTTGTTTCCAAAATCAAAACATTAAGTATGGGAAAAAAAAATATGTGGCTGCTAAACAATAACTATTTGTTCTCAAAATCAAAACAATAAGTATGTGCAAAAAAATTATGTGCGTGCTAAAAATTTTTGTATCAAGTTAAAGTAAAACCTCCATCTTTCAACCGATCCAACCGATCGGCTGTTACAGGCGAGGGTGTGTGCGACCGGTCGTACAAAGAGGTAACCGGTCGACCGATTACACTTTCCCGGTCAAATACCGGTCGCATACCGGTCGTGTACGGGTCGAGGTGGCCACCTCATTATCTCTCGCATAGTTGCTTGCATCTTGTAGAGTCAACATTGTATGACTGTGGTTTTGCATTATATGGGGTTAAATTATGAACTAGTAATTGGTCGTTGAAATGACATCGCTTTTTAAGTTTTCAATGTGATTTGCCTTGGATCCATGTCCGAAGGGCCTGACACAGGGCCGGTGAATGGGATAATACAAGGCACCATTCGAAAGTTATCACTGCCCTCACAGAAAGGCTACGGGTTACTTCAATTATGCAACCGTAAATGGAAGGGGTCCTTCCAATTATATCCAGTTATAGTATGGTTATATAATGCATTCTGATAAAATTTCAAGAATATAAATACAGTAACTAATAGATCAACATGTCCATTATGTCAAGACTTAAGTAATGGTAATAATTCAAAAAACATTATGAATTATGTATATCAATTGATATTTTGTTGTTGTTTATATTTAATTCAAAACTCCTAACACAAGTATGATCATAACATGTTAATTCAGTTTTGTTCCTTGTAGTCTCCACATTCGCTTTCCTCAGCTGTAGCAACCATCAACTCATCAAAGTTCTCGGTCGTGCGAACCAAAAATTCTATCTGAGAGCAAACAAAACAAAGAGCGTAAAGTCAGTCTCGTATCCTCCAAGGTGCCTTGAGACAGTAGGAATTAATGACTCATAATAAATTAATATGACATCATGTCACAACTTGGATGTTGTCTTCCCTTTTTTCATGCACACATACAACACTTACATAAATCAAGGCAATTAGAAGAGACTATGTCACTCGAAATTAGTTTGACATGGTAGGCAAAATTATGTGACATCCAAAGTAAGGAGGATGAATATAAGAAGAAGGGAGGTTTGAAAGAATATTGAAAAAAGAAATGAGCAAAGAATTTTGCGAAAATCGTTTGAAATCCTTCAAGTTAGGTAGCCTTGTACACCCTTGTACAGTTAGCACATTGGCCTTGTACACTTAGTGTAAATGCCTTGTACAGTTGGAGAAATCCGACATTGCTACAATTGAATGAGTGTAAATGGGCGGGATAGCCACTCGCCGATGGCATGGGTCAGTGAAAAGGGGGAAAATGAAACCCAATTTAGGTTCCCATTCATCATACGTGTGCTAGCACATTCCAATGAATGTGTACGAAGGGAAATGAGGAGGGAGTACGAGGCATGTCCCCCTTTGAAAAAAGAAATGAGCAAAGAATTTTGCGAAAATCGTTTAAAATCCTTCAAGTATGTAGCCTTGTATACCCTTGTACAGTTAGCACATTGGTCTTGTACACTTAGTGTAAATGCCTTGTACAGTTGGAGAAATCCGACATAGCTACAGCTGAATGAGTGTAAATGGGCGGGATAGCCACTCGCCGATGTCATGGGTCAGTGAAAAGGGGGAAAATGAAACCCAATTTAGGTTCCCATTCATCATACGTGTGCTAGCACGTTCCAATGAATGTGTACGAAGGGAAATGAGGAAGGAGTACGAGGCATGTCCCCCTTTGAAAAAAGAAATGAGCAAAGAATTTTGCCAAAATCGTTTGAAATCCTTCAAGTTAGGTAGCCTTGTACACTCTTGTACAGTTAGCACATTGACCTTATACACTTAGTGTAAATGCCTTGTACAGTTGGGCAAATCCATAAAAGGGACGACCAACCAAGTGCATATGAGTGGGAAAACAATGCTTCCACTCTCATAGATAAGGGAAAAGGATGAAAAAGTTAAGCCTCGTTTCGCTTCATATGCATCATTAGTAGGGGAGCTAATAGCATGAATTAACATGGTAGCCATCACATAAAATATGTGCAATGAGGCACCATTCAAGCAATATATGAGAGGAATGTCCCCGACGATTGGAAAAAGTAAATGAGTAAGTTCTTCAAAATCACTTGAAAACCCTTAAGATACACGCCCTTGTACACCCTTGTACATTTAGTACATTGGCCTTGTACACTTAGTGTTTTGCCTTGTACAGTTGCAGGAAATCGACCTAGGTACACCTTAATGAGTGCATATGGGTCGGTTAACCACTTCCCAATGTCATGGCTCAGTGAAAAGGGCGAAAATGAAACTCAATTTAGTTTCCTATTAATCATAAGTGCACTAACTAGTCCCCACAGCTCACCTTCTGCACCATACCCATTCATTCTCTAGAATATAAACCCAACAACTAGATTATAAAGTGAGGAATTTTCAAACAGCTGAAATGCCAATTTTGAGGAGATCTTTTCCGACGGATTAACTGGAAGTTTCTTTCATTTACTTACCTTGTGCTTCATTCGTATGAGGCAAGATGGATATGATCAAAGCCTCATTTATACCCCACCCTGCACCCTAAAACACGCTGTTATTAAGTTCAAAATTTTTTAAGAACACCCCAACACCAGATCAAAACGGACGTCTTTCCTCAAACCTTGTAAACAAACATCCACCACATCATCAAAGGAACCAACATGAAATCAAAATCTCAGAAAATTTAATCACACCCACCCTCATTTCGATTTGGGAATGATGATGATCACATACATGCGAAGGCTTTTCTGAGTTGCTCACAATCCTCGCCTGCACGATTGGGGCACATTCATAGTTGACCATGGTGTTTACGGAGGGAGAGAAAGGGGCAAGAGAGTGGTGACCCTTTTTGCCATTATTTGAGATTTTTCAGTCAGCATGACATGGCAACATCCAGCTGACTTGGAACTAATGAAGGGCATATTGGTCAGTTAATATCTCATAGCCTTCCTGTTAATTTTGTTAGATACATGGACCATTTGTTAATTTTTGGGCCCAACATATCTCATAGCTTTCCTGTTAATTTTGTTAGATACATGGACCATTTGTTAATTTTTGGGCCCAACTGGGTCCAAAACACAATTCCCCCAATCATGACTAAAGGAGTGCATATGGGCAGGTTAACCACATTCCAAAGATATGGCTGAGTGAAAAGGGGAAAAATGAAACCCAATTTAGGTTCCTATGCAACATAAGTGGGCTACCACAAGGCATTTGAATGTGTACGAAGGGAAATGAGGAATGACTGTGAGGGATGTCCCCCTAGTAAAAAAAAGAAGGAAATGAGCAACGATTGTTTTCAAAAAAAGTTGAAATCCTTCAATATAGGTAGCATTGTACACACTTGTACAGTTAGCACATTTGGATTGTACAGTTAGTGTAAATGGCTTGTACAGTTATGCAATCCACCGAATGGACGACCCAACAAGTGCATATGGGTGGGGCAACAATGTTTCCATTCTCGTGGATGAGGGAAAAGGAGGAAAAAATGAACCCTCATTTCCGTTCATACGCATAAGTAATGTAGGGGAGATAAAACAATGAATTAACATGGTAGATATCAAATAAAATGCATGCAATGAGTATGTTGTCAACCAATAAGTGTGAGGAATGTCCCCCATGATTGGAAAAAGTAAATGAGCAAGTTCTTAAAAATCACTCGAAATCCCTTAAGATACACACCCTTGTACACCCTTGTACAGTTGGTGTACATGCCTTGTACAGTTGGTGTAAATGCCTTGTACAGTTGCAGGAATTCGACCTACCTACAACTTAAAGAGTGCATATGGCCGGGTTAACCACATCCCAATGTCATGGCTGACTGAAAAGGGGGAAAATGAAACCCAATTTACTTTCCTATTCATCATAAGTGCGCTAACTAATCCCCACAGCTCACCGTCTCCACCATACCCATTTATTGCCTACACTATAAAGCCAACAACCAGATTATAAAGTGAAGAATTTTCAAATAGGTGAAATGCCATTTAATAGGAGATCTTTTCGAAAATATTCACTGTAAGTTTCTTCAATTTACTTACCTCATGCTTCATTCCTATGACCCAAGATGGATATGATCAAATCAAAATGTGAGAGAAAATAATTTACACCCACCGTCATTTGGATTTTGAAATGATGATGATGATAAAATAGATGCAAGGCTTTTCTGATTTCTGACTTGCTCACAACCCTCGCCCGTCGAAGAAATCGGTTGGGGCACATTCACAGTGGCCATCCTCTTTGATCATGGTGTTTACGGAGAGAGATAAAGGGGTAGGAGGGTGGTGACCCTTTTTGCAGTCAGGTGACATGGCATTTCACATTTAACACAATTCTCCCTTTTAATTTACAGCAATCTGACTTGGAAATTTGAAGGGTATATAAGTCACTCAATATCTCATAGCATTTCTATTAATTCTGTAACATATATGGACCATTTGTTAATTTTTGGGCCCAGTTGGACCCAAAACACAATTCTCCCAATTTTAAAATTGTATCCCAAACCTTTAATACACAAATTATCAAGAACATTTTTTCACTTATATGTGAACATTAAATGACTATAAAAATTTATATATAATAAAATTGTTATTAATAATACTATTACAAGTTTAAATTATTTTTATCAAAATCATTCTCAACAAACCTTTAATATGCTTTACTCCTAATTATTATTTTTAAGTTAATTATTATTATTGTTGTTGCCGTGGTTATAAATTAATTTATAAGTTAAAATTAATATTTCTAAATGTAAACAATAAAAAATAAGAAAAATTGATAAAATGTTGATTACTGATGGTATGGGATTAAGGAATGAAAAAGCTGCAGCATAGTCCAAAAGTGAGAAAAGAGGCAGGCAATAGCAGTGAGTCTTGACTTTGATGTCCACCTTCTTTCCTGGCCTATTCACCTCTCACAGAAAGAAAATGCACCGGCCTTTCCATGAAGCCTCGCCCTTCGTTCCAAACACAATGCATATAGGCATTAACAAAATTAAAAACTAAAAAAGAATAAGATAAAATAAAAAATATGAAAGTTCCTTGCAAGATTAGGGGAAGCTCCTATGTTAAAAAGGTCGAGAGAGAGACTCTTCCCATGACGACCCAAAATTTTCTTAGTGTCTTGGAATTTGGGACTCACAACCAGATAGCGCCCAAGAATGGCTTCTTCAGGCACCTCTTCTTTTCAATGGAGATGGGATGTTTTTTTGACCTTTAGAGGGGAAGATACCCGCTTCAATTTTACGGATCATCTTTATTATGCTTTGTCGAGGACGGGCATCCACACCTTTAGAGATGATGAAGGACTTGAAAGAGGAGGAGAGATTCAACCTTCACTCTTAAAAGCTATTGAAGAATCAATGATTTCTGTGGTCGTTTTTTCGGAAAACTATGCTCATTCAAAATGGTGCTTGGATGAGCTTGATAAGATCATGCAGTGCAGCAGAGAAAAGGGCCAAAAAGTTCTACCAATTTTCTACCATGTGGATCCGTCTGATGTGCGGAAACAAACGGGAACTTTTGGAGAAGCATTTGCAAGATACGGAAACGTCACTGAGGAGAGGGTGCTGAGATGGAGGGCGGCACTGACCGAAGCCGGCGGTCTGTCTGGATGGCATGTGCGGCATGGGTATGTTATATAACTACTCCATCTCTTCCGTTTTGAGTTGCTTTTTATTCATTTACAACTCTGTGAATTGAGCTTTCATTGACAACTCAAGTCACAATTATGTTTGATTTTTAAGTGTTTGGAAACTGAGTTTGATAAAATCGGGTAAGCATAACCAAAATTAACTGAGAGCACTTCCTATATGCTTGTTTACATATTAGAAATTTAGGGCGTCGAATTAGCAATGCTTTTTTCTACTTGCTTTTAAAAATTATTTTTAAATTAAAGAATAAAAAATGATTTTTTAATATTTTCTAAAAAGAAATAAGATTTGGTAGCTCGTCTTTAAAATTACTTTTCAAAAATAAAAAAAATAAAAAAAAAACCCATTTCGATAAATTATTTTTAAAAGTAATTTTACTATTTAAATTTTATCAAAAAAATTGTGAATTCAATTTTTATGATATCAATGAAATTTAGTCCAAGTCTTATTAAACTAAAAATAGTTTTCTAATTATAAATAAATTAAAAAATAAGTAGTTTTAGTACTAAAATAATGAATTATATATATACAAAAATGATAGTATTTTAGTACATATTATAAAAATATGATCATCTTTCTAAAGCTTAATTGATTTTTTATTAAAAGAAATAATAATTTAAAATTAATAATATTTTATTCAAAAAAATTTAAAAATAAATAAAATTTCATATTTAAATATGTAAAATTTTTTATCACATCTATATATTTACCATTCAATTAAGGACATAGTATTTTGGATTAGTTTTTTTTTTTTTTTAATTTCAAATTATCTTAAAAAAGAGAAGATTCATTAAAGAATTTATGATATTAAGTCTCAATTTATTCAAAAAAAAAAATCTAAAAATAAATAAAGTTTAATATTTTTAATATGTAAATATGTAAAAATTTTATTACATCTATACATTTACCATTCAATTAAGGACGTAGTATTTTGGATTAGTTTTTATCTTTAGTTTTTTTTCAAATTATCTTAAAAATGAGAAGATTCATTAAAGAATTTAAGATATTAAGTCTCAATTTATTAAAAATAAATAAAGTTTAATATTTTTAATATTTAAATATGTAAAAAATTTATTACATCTATACATTTACCATTCAATTAAGGGCATAGTATTTATCTTTAGTTTTTTTTTTTAATTTCAAATTATCTTAAAAATGAGAAGATTCATTAAAGAGTTTAAGATATTAAGTCTTGATTTGGATTTTATTTACCTAGCAAGAAAAATTGAAAAATATGGTTATGCGCTTAGGAGAAACAGTAAGTTATAACTTATTATGTATTAATTTTGGTTTATTATTTTTTATAGTAATTACGTCTATTTTTGAATTCTATTAAAAATCCATTTTCCAACGACAAAACTCATAAAAATAAAGTTATGTATGAGAAATATAAGAGTCATTTTGGACAGAATTTAGATCGTGAATTTCCACTACTAATTGTGTTGTGTTTTGAATTTTTTTTTTTAAATTGATAAACTTGCTAACAAATTAAAGAAAAAATGATTCTACAGATTAATTAAATAATAAAGTCATATTAAACTAATTTTTGTTTATAAATTTTTTATATTAATTTAGTTATTATTTGAGTTTAAAATTATTTTAAAAAATTACTAAACTTATTTATGAATAAAAAAAAATATGAAGTTTTGCTTGATTTAGAGTTCATTTGCTTGGTAAAAAAATTAACAAAATTTGTTTTCTATATTGGTTTTGAGTTTTGTAACTTTCCAACATTGATTGGATTGGTTTTTGAGTTTTAATTTTTGTTTTAAAATTAATAAATCATATATATCAAGTACCATTTGATTTGGAATTAATTTATCTAAAAAACTTTAAAAGTTAAAGTAAATTCAAATAAATAAATAAATAAAGTGTAATTAAAAAGGAATCATATTTAAAAATTTTGATATTGATCGGTGGAGAGAGAATAAAAGAAGAAAGACATCCATCGGACTTTGTTGATTTTTTTATTGTTTTCTTTTTTAAATTACTTCCCAATGCTTTTCTTTGTTTTTATAAATATGTAAAAATAACTTCTATTACTTGTTATTCAAAATTGTTTTTTATTTCATCTTATTTTTAAAGATTATTTCTAGAGAATGACCACCAAACTGACCATAAATTTTTAAAAACAGGGTTTTAATTTCAAAAATAGAAAAACATTCTAAAAAAAAAATGTTTTTGAACAAAAATTTAACCAGTTTAAAAAAATTAAAAATTTACTTTGAGTGATTCTTGAAAAAACACTGTTTAATGGAATCTTAGTCAATTCTTTGTATTCCTGATTGCTCACCTCCTGTATGCTTGTACATATTCAAATTTTAAGATCGGTTTAGCACTGTATTTTTATACTTATTTTTAAAATATATTTTTAAATTAAAGAACAAATACCATATTTTTTAGTATTTTTAAAAAACAATGGTACTTGATAACTTGCTTTTAAAATCACTTTTCAACAAATAAAAAATAAAATACTCATTTGGATAAATTATTTTTAAAAATAAATTTAATATTTAAATTTTGTCAAAAAATTTGTGAATTCAATTTATATATAATATTAATGAAATTGAATTCATATTTTATTCATTATTAATAGTTTTATAATTACAAATAAATTTAAATACAAATCATTTTTAGTACTTTAGTATTAAAATCCTTTTCATATATATATATATACACAAAATGATAGTATTTTAATATATATTAGTAAAATCTCGATCTCAACATCTTTTTAAAGAGAAACTAACAAAGTAATTCATAATGAAGTTTAGCATGTGAATTTCTAATGTCAATTAGATTGAGTTCACTAACTTTATGACATTAATTGGATTAGTTTTTGAGTTTTAAATTATTTTTAAAAATTAGTAAATTAAATGTATTAATTAGTATCATTTGATTTGAAATTTTTTTTTATCTAATTAAAAATTAAAGATGTGAATTTCTAATGTCAATTAGATTGAGTTCACTAACTTTCTGATATTAATTGGATTAGTTTTTGAGTTTTAAATTATTTTTAAAAATTAGTAAATTAAATGTATTAATTAGTATCATTTGATTTGAAATTTTTTTTATCTAATTAAAAATTTAAGAAGTTAAAGAAAATTCAAAAAAGCACATATAATTAAGAAAGAAATCATATTTAAAGAATTTTGATATTTATTGGTGAAGAAAGAATCAAAGAAGAAAGAGATCGCATCATACTCATGTGCCTTTTATTGGTTTAATAAAATTATTTCTCCATGTTTTTTTTTTGTTTTTATAAACATGTGAAAATAACTTCTACAATTGGTTCTTGAAAATTATTATTTATTTCAACTTATTTTTGAAAACTATATCTAGAGAATGACTACTAAGCCAACCATAAATTTTGAAAATAGTTTTTTATTATCAAAAAAAGAAAAGTGTTTTTAAATCACATCATTAAACAAACTCTCATTTAGCATTCGTGCGTTGAAATGATCCTTATCTTCAAGGACACGATCCACTATTCAAATAGAAATTGTCAAGAAAATTAAAGGCAATGAAAAATAGAAACAAAAATCAAATATGATAGAAATTATTTTAAAATTTCTTGCATTATCAAAAGCTCCTCATCATTTATTTAAAAAAAAAAAGTTGAAAATATGATCAAGGAATAAATATAGAGTCCAATATATTGTTATTTATTTATTTCATAAAGAGAGCCTCAAAGGGAAATATATATATATATATAAAACATCAATTCTTTTGGATAGATATGTGCTCTGCCCATTCCAGTTAGTCATATGCGTTTTGAGTTTTGTCTCCATGATAGTAATATTGATCAGAATTAGGCATTAGCATAAATCAATTGATAGCATGACAAATATTGAAATTTAACATCATCAATTTATTTTTTCCCTGCCTTTCTTATAATTAATTTGTGGTTCGTATATTGTGCTTTTTATTTGGCAGGTATGAATCTCGGATTATTCAAGTAATTGTTGGACACATTTCGAAAATGCTGATCAGTCGTCCTGAACTCTTACATATTGATGACAACCTGGTAGGAATCAATTCCCGTTTGGAAGAAATGTCGTCACTATTATGTATGGAGTCAAGTGATGTTCGAATGATAGGAATACATGGAATTGCTGGAATAGGCAAGACTACCCTCGCCAAAGGAATATACAACCAAATTGCTCATCAATTTGAAGCTGCTAGCTTTCTTTTTGATGTTGAACGGGTAGAGAAACGCCATGGATCGCTTGAATTACTAAGACAACTTCTAGCAGATATCCTAGGGAGAAAATTTGTACGCCGCATAAGCAACATTGATGAAGGCATTAGCTTGATAAAGAAGACGCTCTGCTCTAGAAAGGTTCTTATCATTCTCGATGATGTTTGTGATTGGGCTCACTTAGAATCCTTGGCTGGAAACCATCAATGGTTTGGTTCAGGTAGTAGAATTGTTATAACAACCAGAGATAAACATATATTAGATGCGCATGGAGTTGATCAATTGTATGAGGTTCAGAAATTAAAATCTGAGGAAGCTTTTAAACTGTTTAGTTTGTATGCGTTCAAGGCAGACCTTCCTGACGATAGGTTTTGGGAGCTCTCCGGACATGCATTAAATTACTGTGATGGACTTCCGCTTGCTGTTAAAGTTGTGGGATCTCTCCTGTATGGTAAGACGGAGCTTGAATGGGAAAATACACTGCTTAAGCTACAAACAGTAGGGGACAGGGAAGTCCAAGAAGTGTTTAGATTAAGTTACGATAGACTGCATCACAGAGAAAAGGATCTATTCCTTGATATTGCATGCTTCTTCAGAGGGAAGGACTCAGATTCTGTTGGAAGAATACTTGATAGTTGCAACTTCTCTGCAATTGGAATGAAAGTTCTCAAAGATTGTTGTTTCATTAGTATTTTAGACAACAAGATAGAAATGCATGGTTTGATGCAAAAAATGGGTTGGGAAATCATTCGGGGAGAATCACCTGGACAACCTGGCAAATGGAGTAGATTGTGGAATCCAGAAGATGTCCATGCTGTGTTGACACAAAAAACGGTAAGAGCCAAGTGCCTGAACTTATTTAAACTTTTAAGGCATTTGATTTCACTTAAGAAGTTGCTTATGTATATGATTTTAAGCATTTTGTGCTTCACTTATCCCCTGTTGTTGGTTTTAGGGGACAGAGGCAATCGAAGGAATATCCTTTGATGTGTCGGCATCAAAAGAAATACAGATTACGACTGAAGCTTTTAAAAATATGAAAAAACTTCGACTCCTCAGGGTCTATTGGGATGGACTTTCATCATATGATTCTGACACGGTGCACCTTCCCGAAGAATTCAAATTTCCTTCCTATGAATTACGATATCTTCATTGGGATGGATGGAGTCTGGAATCGTTGCCATCAAATTTTAATGGTGAGAAACTGGTTGAACTCAGTTTGAAGCATAGCAGCTTAAAACACCTTTGGAAAGGGAACAAGGTCTGATCACTACTTATTCTCAATAAATTTTGAAGTTCTTCCAAGAAAATTTATTCAACAATTTTTATTTTATTTTTATGTTACAGTATCTTAGAAATTTAAAGGTCATGGATCTCAGTCACTCTCCATACCTGGTTGAATGTCCGGACGTGTCTGGTGCACCATCTCTGGAGACGCTAAATCTGGATGGTTGTACAAGCTTGCATGAGGTGCACCCATCAATTCCTAGGCTGAAAAATCTTAAGATCTTGAATTTGGGAAACTGCAGGATGCTTCACTATTTTCCCAGAATCATTGGATTGGAAAAACTTGAAGTTCTTAACCTCTCAGGGTGCTCAAGACTTGAGAAGTTTCCAGACATCGAAGCCAATATGGAGTCTTTATTGGAGCTTTATTTGGAAGGCACTGCTATCATTGAACTTCCCTCATCGGTTGGGTATCTCCGAGGGCTTGTTTTATTAAATATGAAAAGCTGCAAAAACCTTAAGATCCTTCCTGGCAGAATTTGTGATTTGAAATCCCTCAAAACTCTCATCCTTTCTGGCTGTTCAAAACTAGAGAGACTTCCAGAGATCACGGAAGTTATGGAACATTTAGAAGAGCTTCTTTTAGATGGAACATCTATAAGAGAGCTGCCCCGTTCAATTCTTCATCTCAAAGGTCTTGTGTTACTGAATCTGAGAAAATGCAAAGACCTCAGGAGTCTTCCAAATAGCATTTGTGATTTGAAATCTCTTGAAACCCTCATTGTTTCTGGTTGTTCAAAACTCAACAGATTGCCAGAGGACCTGGGAATGTTGCAATGCTTAAGGAGGCTTCAAGCTGATGGAACTGCCATAACAAAACCACCTATCACACTTGTTCATTTGACAAACCTTAGAGAGTTATCATTTAGTGGATGCAAAGGATCAACATCTAACTTCTGGATCTCATCCCTTACATTCAGGTTACTGCTTAGAGAAAATTCAGATGATATTGGTTTGCAGTTGCCTTCTTTGTCAGGTCTACGCTTCATGGAAAATTTAGATCTAAGTGACTGCAATTTAATGGAAGGAACAATCGATAACAAGCTTTGCCACTTGGAGCTTCTGGAAGTATTAAACCTCAGCAGAAACTATATGGTTAGCATACCTGCAGACATCAGTAGACTTTCTAATCTGAAAGTTCTTTTGGTGAGGCAGTGTGAGCAACTTCAAAAAATTCCGAAGCTTCCACCAAGAATAAAATTATTAGATGCCTGTGATTGCACATCCCTGGTGTCTTTACTGACTCCATCTCGGATAATAAGCCCACAAAACTGGTTGGTTTCCACTTGGCTTCGTCCTGTGGAATTCATGCTATGGAATTGCTCCGGACTATATCAGGATCATGTGGCAATGGCATTAGAGACACTTCATCAGGTCTCTCTCTCTCTCTCTCTCTCTCTCTCTTTCTTTCTCTCTCTCTCTCTCAATGGTATTATTATATTAACATTATAAACTGCATGGTGCAGAAACTTTTTCCAGAAATAGGATACAGTATTGTGATTCCTGGAAGTAGGATTCCAAAGTGGCGCTGGCATGAGAATATGGGAGCTTCAGTTTCAGCAACCCTGCCTCCACATTGGCTTGACAATAACTTCTCGGGGGTTGCTCTATGTGCTGTGTTTGCACTTGAGGAGGGCGAAACTATTCAGCGGCCTGGTGAGATTCGCTGTAATTTTGAATGCAGGGAAGGGCCTTATTTCAGTCATTCCATCACTTGGACACACAGTGGAGACCGAATTGTTGAGACGGATCACGTGTGTATGATGTATCAACCTCGCAGTCAATTTGTGAAATCAAACTCTACCTATGCCAGTGTGTTCAAGCACATCAAGGCTTCTTTTAGTCTATCAGGGGCATCGCATGAGGTGAAAAAGTGTGCGATCCGTCTTATATATGCCCCAAATACAAGTGGTAACAATATGGAAAATTCCCGAAGTGCCACCAGGAATGGCTCCGTACGCCAAAATAATTAATGGTAAGTCACCTCTGTTTCTCTCCTCAATTCCGTATGCCAAAGTTATTGAAGCAACTGAAATTAATTCTTTGGGAGGATTTCTATTTTTTTTTTTTTTTAATTTTCTTTTCTTTTTTTCTTTTTGCTATTTAACAAAAATATTAAATGTGCTCAGCAACATTGTTCTGGATTTTTAGGATTTGAGAATTTGAAACCCCTACACTTGAAATTCACTATTTGGGTTAAATGTCTGAACAAAGGAATTGACCATTTTACACACTATGGACTGCTAAAATACCTCTAATAGAGTAATCAAGAATGACACATCTGGGAGAAGATTAACGTTTATGAAAGTTGATGTCCTTCCTTTTCTCTCCTCCTTCAGCCAATACTCTAGGCATCTAGGGGCGATCACACACTATTTTTACTATAAGAGCAGCTAAAAGCAAGAACAAGACCAGCTATAAGTTGGCTTCACACACTATTTTTATCACCTTCCCCATTATCACACATCGACTTTTCTTAGCTATAACTTCAGAGAGTGATTCATGCTTACTAAATTTTCATTTTTCAGTTTGAAACGTTTATCTATTTTAATAATTGGATTCCTTTTTGTCTTCTTATTTAGACATAATATATCTGAAGCTGCAGAATTTATACCCATTATCAGTGATTTCTGAATGGTATTTTTCAGATTTACTATCTTACAATTTATGGGGCATCTCAACTTGGAATGGTTATTCAGTCAGAAATTCCCACAATATGTGCTATGATTACGGTAAGTAGGATTTTTTGGAGAAAAATATAGACAAAATGTTCGATTAATGCAGCTAAGAAAACCTTTGTGTTGTTTGGTTTAAATTTATTAAATGTAGTAGTATGGTGTTACCTGCAAAATATATGCTCTTAACTGTACTTTTCTGGAACATTGATTCATAGTTCCAAGGTTTTGCTTCTAATTTGTATGCTCTAAATAAAATTGTAGTTATCCTTTTGGATTTATTAGGAAAACAGAAAGCCTTCTTGTTTTCTTGTTATAATATATATAATTAGGATGGAATTATGATGAGGGTGACACATCCCAAACATACCCAATTGCCATCCTAATTAAGCATATCTCACTACTTTTTGAGTTTTATTTTCAGATTAATGTTTAAGCTAGTTGCCTTTGTTCCATGACATTGTCATCAAATTTAAAATTTATTTTCAATCTTCAATGCATCCATTTCATCCAAGGAATTTCTTTGAGTTTTAATCATTAATTTCCATTCCATAAATAAATAAATCCAGAATTTTCATATGATATTTCAGTAAAATTCAATTACTATCGATATTTTCATTTTTGGTTGGAAAAGATTTTGAGATTGTTTGCAATATTTTTGCAGTCACTATAGGTTTACCTAAGTTAAAGCTAGAGTTCGCCATGACCATTGGCTTAATTAGCATATATATCCCAAGCCTCCTTAGACCATCTATGGATGGTTATTCCCTAAAATATGTGAAACACCTCATTGTGAGGTTAAATTAACCACAAGGCACATCACTACTAAAAATTCAATTCGGATTATTGAACTCTAATCCAATTCTAAAAACATTGAGAGAGATAATAAATGCATGAACGAAAGAATAATTATAGACTAGTTTGCCTCCATTGAAGGTCCCACACGTTATTTCCTTGTTTTTTATTTGAGACAAGGTACCCCACATGCTTTTTTACTCTGACCAAGACTTTATTTTTCAACTTAATTATGTACCTTTTAGCAAGGTGGCATATAAGGCAACTACAAGGTTTTTGCCAAAGAATTTTGCACCTAATAATAAAAAATAATAAGGAATTGAGACAATTGTTTTCCATGAGCTCTCGGGTTGCTCTCCATGAAATTACCGGCTTGTTTATTTTCTTGACTATATAAATGCTGACGCTTGTTTATATTTCTTCTTTAAAACTTAAACATAAATGTTTGTTTTTCCACTTTGGAAAATATAAAATGTTTTATCTTTGTGTGGACCCCGCATTTTGACTTATGCGCTTCTACTCGATGACGAACTCGATTTTTATTTTGAAAATGATTTTATTTATTAAAAAAATGACTTGGAATCACCACTTATTTTCGTTTTATTTTTCAAATAGTAAACAAAATAAGAAAGAAAACCCTAAGTGTGACTTCTTATTTAGGAAAATGTGGAATGTGAAAAACCGGATCGGGTTTGGAGGTCAGGTTACTTATCAGGAAGGTATGGTAAAGACCGTAACACCCTTCTAAATCCCTAAAGTCGGGTCTCTACTAATAAAATGAAACTAACGTGACAATCAATAAGAAAATCAATGGATACTCAAATCGATTATGCTCATATGGGAATTAGAACATGCATAGAGAAATACCAGAATGGGAGTGGGTACGTACCTGGGTAACGAGCCACAATGCACTATCAAGAAATGGGGTTAGTGCACAACAATGATCATAAAATAAGTCACATACATCACTAAACAGGATAAGGAATCCAATGGCACACATGACACTTCATTCAAATTTATTTTTAGGGAAAACTTCAATGATGTTGGCCCCCACCAAAGCCCAATTTACTTTGTATGAACCAATTCCAATAACTCCATTATTTGGAATTATAGGATTAAGTTCATGCTTATTTTAAAATGCTTTAAAAACGAGAAAGATGTGGAAAAGACTTGCTGAATAGAAAATGGCAATTTATTTTATTGAAAAATGAGGTTTTGGAACCTAAAAAAATGCTATAAGGATGAAGAAAAATGTGGAGTTGAGATTATTTAAGAAGACTAAAAAGGTTATTTGAATAAAGGGATTTAGGAAACTATTTTCAAAACCAATGATGGTGAAATAAGAGGTGACTCGTGGCCCAAGGGTGACCATTCATTTGGTACACCATGCACAGATCATTTTATTCTGGGCTCACCTCAGTACATAATCACAAACAGATTCTTCATAAGTTACCTGGAGATCATCACTGGACAGTTTTACATCAATTCTAGCCAGCGGTAAATTTAGGACCTCTTCCCGAAAATTGTATCCTCATAGCGTGCAGCAAGACAACAGTCATGGACGAGTTTCACATCATCTGGCACACAGCATGTCAATGCATTAAAGCAACCTCAAATTTGTCAACAATCATATATTAGGGCAGCTTCTTCAGATATATGAATTCGAAGTGTATCATGTCGTTGCTCTGATTATCGCATCCCGTTTGAAAACAACTTATGGAAAAAAAAAAGGACTCTTTGCTTAGGATCGACATTTTTTTTACAGCCATTGGGATTATAACAGCTGGCCCTCTGCTTATGACACCAGGCCCCTTACCCATAGTAGCGTAACTCCTGAACAACCTCAGGATAGGAAGACCACTCTCCATAGCCAAACTTCTCTTCACGTGGAGGGCTCTTCCATGATGTTGATAATATGTCTCTTTATCACATTGATTCGACATTGATTCCCCCTTTAAAGATGGTGGTTCCTAAACTCGGTCACAAAAGATATTAGGTTCAAGCTCGCGTCCTCTGCCTAGGCATACAGAATGACTTCAAGAGCCTTTGCAAATGACCGGGCACAGTAGCTCTCCATTCCCTGCAACAACTTTGCTCAATAACACTCCTTATCTGATCAAATGGTATAAGAAGTCAGACAGCAACTTAGCCTGCTTCTTAGGAATCCTTGCCATGCACCTCCTCTAATGGGTATAGGGACGACATTTTCAACCCGGAGCGGGAACCAGATCAGGTGGAAAACCTCCTCGCTGCCAACAGAAACTTCTGGTTGCTTGGGAGCTCCTTTTCTGAAGTCATTGAAAGACAGCACAATGGAGAAGAAGCCGCTAGAGTCACCCTGATCCTAATGCACTTACAGCCCAATCATCTGCACTAGAGCATACTGTTCCTCCTTATCATCTTCAGAAACTAAAGACTAATCTAGCTTTTTAGAGTTTTCTGCACATGGATCTGCAGTTTCATCTCCATATTCTTAATTGGGGTACGCAAACAAGCTCCGTAACCAGTATTCATTTTGCTCAGCAATACCAACCTTCCTTGTTCTCTTGGTCATTTTCAATGGCTTGGAAGATCTCTACAGTTGTCCATGCTTTTATCTAAACTGTCCATGGAGTGAGGCATGTGTCCATCTCATCTCAAACCTCATCCAGCGTGTTGAGCATGTGCCTCTTCTTTTTTTTTGGAAGCCAGTAATGTGCTGCCCTTTATCAGCGTCAGATCTGTTCTGTTGCCCTCCTAGAGATGCTTCCTTCTGGTTGATTGGAGACTGTTAGGTACTGAGGGTGCCAAGGCTAGGAACCAGCCAAAGCTAGTAGCATGCACACCGAAGTGACCATGCATGTGGATTCTGGTGCCGGGTAGCCAAAAATTCCCCTCATGCGTGTTGAGACATGTCTGCTCTTTTCATCAAGTGAAAGACCACTATCCTGGCTTGATACTCTGACTATAGGCAAGGCGATTATGTCATGAAATTTCAATCGACAGTGAGGCGACTCAGAGTAAGAATCTCAGTTTTATCACTACAAAGGACGTGCAATTATGCCATTTCCTCAACTGCAACCATTCTCTCGCATTCTAAACATGCGTTTTGCGACATTCATGAACCTCAGATTTCCCGGTCCTTCTCTTCTGTATAACCTCCAATGTGACATGTACTATGGACCTCGAATATAGCTTCCTTGTGACCAGTTTAAAACCCGTTCTCAATCACAAGAGATCTTGTTTGCCCTTTGTCAATGAACATGCCCTTTGATAGATATCCATGCGAACTGAGGGAATGAGAGTATAATAGGAGAAAACGGTAAAGAAATTCAGTTGAAGTAGTGGAGTGAAGGGAAAGACAGTGAAAGGAAATGAGTGTATATGTGTGTAGTAGATACGGGAGACGTAAAGGGTGGGCAGTGAGACAATTTCGGTGGTTGGTGAATATGGGCAAGCAAGTGGAATGAGAGATGAAGAGTGGTGAGATCTTATGAGTTTAGTGATTTCATGGATGGATAAGGTGAAAATGAGGGTGGCAACTACAGGGTGTAGGAAATGGGTATGAATAGACTTAGAGAGAGAAGTGGGATTAGTGGGGTGGCTTGATGAGTATATGCATGGGGGGCTGGGGGGGTATGGAATGGGGAAGTGATGATGAACGGCAAGTATGATGTGGTGAATGTGCCATGATGACAAGATTCAGTTAGCATCCCTTTCATTAAACATTTAGCCAAGCTCTGAACCACTGAGGAACAATCAAGGCCTTAGGGTCGACTCGCGACATCATTTATGCTAAGTGACTTGGCATAAAGTGATAGGTCCTAGTCAAAGCCAGAATATAATTCTCTTTGGGTGAGAATAAACCACAGAATTTAGATCAAATCTTTTGTTGCGTTCTTATTGAATCTGATAGAATTTAAATACATAAAGTTCAACCACTTCCTACAAATAAAGAAACAACTACTCAACACGTTGCAAATAAGTAGCTATAACTGCATGACCCACTCCTTCCACTCCTTTGCAAATATGTGAACATTGAGAACAACTTGGACTAAGTCTTTGACAGCACATCCATCTTCCCATGCACAGTCTGTCCTCCTTACACGTACCCTGGATTTCTAATAGGCACACGTGTTGATCTTCTTAACTTATCATTGCCCCCTTCTTTCAGTCGAACCTTGTCCTCAAGGTTCAAATTAATATACTTGTTGCGTAGCTCCTAGGTATTTTCCCACGTAGCATATTCTTTTGGAAGCTTTTTCCATTGGACAAGGCTTTTTTCAACAAAACTTGACCCTTTCTTAACCCACCTAGTATTCAAAATAGCTTCAGGTTCCATAATAATCTCACCATCATCAGTTAGGGGCAGCAACTCAGTGCTGGTGGCCTTAGTCTCCCCTACCTGCCTTTTAGGCAGTGAAACATGAAAAACAGGGTGAATTCGGGAACCTTCAGGCAACTTGAGTTTGTAAGCTACCTTTCCAACCTTTTTTTCAATTTGGTATGGGCCATAAAAGCGACTGGCCAACTTTTGGTACGTCCTCCTATAGACAGTTTGCTGGCAATAAGGATGGAGTTTAAGGAATACCAAATCCCCCATTTGGAATTCCATGTCCCTTCTTTTTGAATCTGCCACTTGTTTCATTCGATTAACTGTTGCATGTAAATTGATCTTGAGCTGCTGTAAAATGACATTTCGAGATACCAATGTCTGGTCCACTTCATTCATAGAAGATGCTCCAACTTGATAGTTTGGAATACTTGGTGGTGGCCTCCCATAGAGAGCTTGAAAAAGGGTCATCCCAATAGAGAAGTGGTATGTAGTGTTGTACCAAAATTCAGCCCATGGAAGAAAAGAACTCCAATTTCGAGGTTGTTGAGAAACAAAACAGCGAAGATATTGCTCGACGCACCTATTAACTACCTCAGATTGACCGTTGGTTTGGGGATGATAGGCAGAGCTCATGTGCAGCTTAGTACCCGACATTTTGAAGAATTCACGCCAAAAGTGACTTATGAAAATGGGATCTCTGTCACTAATAATTGATTTTGGCAAGCCATGAAGCTTGGAAATCCCTTCCATAAATTTTTCAGCTACCATTTTTGCCGTGTAAGGATGCGACAAAGCTAAAAAATGAGCTGATTTACTCAGGCGGTCCACTACCACAAAATAGTGCTTTTGCCATTAGATGGTGGTAATCCCTCAATAAAATCCATGGTGATGTCGTCCCAAACTTAGCAAGAGATGGACAATGGTTGAAGAAGACCAGCTGAAAATAAAGTTTCTGCTTTATTCTTTTGGCAAACAGTGCATGAGATTACATATTGTTGAATCACTTTATGCATTGATGGCCAATAGAATTGTTGTGTCAATCGCTTGTATGTTCTCAATACCCCAGAATGTCCTCCATATGGTGAGTCATGGAATTCCTGTAATAACTGATTGACAAGTTGGGAATTAGGAGGAATTACTACACAGTTTTTGTAACATACCAAACCATTTTGCCACTTGTAGGGTGCTCCAGGATTTACAGTGGCAAGCTTGCCAATTCGGACCATGTAGGAATGCTCGTTGGCTTCCTTCTTGATTGCATTCCACAAAGATGTTTGAGGGACAAAAAGAGTATTAAGGCTGGGGCCACCTATTACTCTTGACAAAGCATTAGCATCAGAATTCTCCCTTCCCGGTTTGTAAGTGATCTCATAGTCATACCCCAGCAATTTGGATACCCACTTTTGTTGTTCTAGTGTCACTATGCGTTGCTCCATTAAATACTTGAGGCTGCGTTGGTCAGTTTGGATGTAGAATTTTCGGCCCAACAAGTAAGACCGCCAAGTCTGAATAGCTTGAACAATGGCAAGCATTTCTTTGGCATAGGTAGACCATGATTGCTTAGTGATTCCCAAGGCTTGGCTCAAGAATGCTATGGGTCTCCCTTGTTGAGTTAACACTACTCCAATGTCAGCACCTGAAGTATCAGATTCAATGACAAATGGTTCATTAAAATTAGGCATAGCAAGGGTAGGAGTAGAAGTCATTGCTTGCTTCAAAGCCTTGAATGCATCCTCTGCTTCTTCCGTCCATCTAAATTGCCCATTTTTTAAGAGGTTGGTGAGTGGCTGAGCTATAACTCCATAATTGCGGACAAACTTTCTGTAATAACCTGTAAGGCCTAAGAATCCTCACAAGTCAGAAACATTAGTGGGTCTAGGCCAATTAAGCATAGCCTTAATTTTCCCTTGGTCCACCTTGACACCTTGTGGAGTTACAATGTGACCCAAATATTCAACTTCTTGTTGGCCGAAGGCACACTTGCCAAGCTTGATGAAAAATTTGTGATGCCTTAATATTTCAAAAGCCTTTTTAACATGTTCAATATGCATGATCCAATTGGGGCTATAAATTAGAATATCATAAAAAAAAAAACTAACACAAATTCTCGAAGATATGGCCGAAATATTGAATTCATAGTAGCCTGAAAAGTTGAAGGAGCATTACACAAGCCAAAGGGCATAACCACATATTCATAATGACCATTGTGTGTACGAAATGCAGTTTTGTGAATGTCTAATGGGTGTACCCGTACCTGGTGATAACCTAATCGGAGATCAAGTTTAGTAAAGAAGGTTGCCCCATCTAGTTCGTCAAGCATATCATCAACGGTTGGAATAGGAAATCTATCTTTGATGGTTATAGTATTAAGGGCTCTATAGTCAGTTTCAAAAACGCCAAGTTCCATCTTTCTTTTTTACCAACAGAACAGGTGAAGAGAATGGACTTGTGCTAGACCTTATTAGCCCCAATTTTAACATGTCATGAACTTGTTTTTCTATTTCAGCTTTTTGAAAGTAGGCATACCTGTATGGCCGGACATTAATTGGCTCAATCCCCTCTTTGAGATTGATGTGGTGATCTATCTCCCTTTCTTGTTGAAGCTGCTTTGGTTCCTGATAAATGTCCTCAAATTCTTGTAACAACTGCTGCATTTCTGGTTGAATTCCTTGAGGCACTTCTTCCATGGCTGCATATAGACAGACTGTGAATATGGAGTTTTCCTGCTTTATCTTTTTTGAAATTGTTTTGAATTTCGTAGGTTGAATTGGTTGATTGTCAATTCATTCTAATTGATGACGCTGGTCCTTCCACGAAAACTCCGTTGTCATTCTTTTCCAATCACAAATCACCGTGCCCAATTGTTCAAGCCAGTACACTCTTAACACCATATCCAACCCAATCAGCGGTAATGAATAAAAAGTTAAGGTAAATGCAATAGGTCCAGTCAAAGCCAGAATATAATTCTCTTTGGGTGAGAATAAACCACAGAGTTTGGATCACCATTAGCCACTTTCACATTAAAGGGTTCAGTTGGCACCACCGGTAATTGCAATAGTTCAGCTATCCTCTCATTGATAAAATTGTGGGTTGACCCATTATCAATAAGAACAATCAGTTCATGGGGTCCCACTTTAGCCGAGACTCGCATGGTTCTAGCTGTTGACCACCTAGTGAGAGCATGGAGTGAAATTTCAGGTTCTCCTCGAAGGTGGGTGTGAGCTCCCGCTTCGTCATTTTCCTCTTCGTCATAGTTTTCTTCAAGCAAGAGCAGCTACGGTCCTTTGCATTTGTGCCCTGATGCAAATTTCTCATCGCAATTAAAACAAAGGCCTTGAGCATGCCTCCTCTGCATCTTAGCCCAAGTGAGTTGTTTCATTGGTGAAAGGGTCTTCATTTTCGTTGGAGAAGAGCCAATAGTGGTCCTGCTAAATGGACGTGTAGCTGTCTCATGACGGTTCAACTGCTCATCTCGCATCCTAGCCAAACTGATGGCTTCCTTCAAGGATTTTGGCTTAAACATTCGAATCCCATATGCTATTTCAGCTTTAAGACCTCCCATAAATGTGCCAACCAATACCTTTTGAGTCCACCCCTGAACTCTATTCCCCAATCTCTCAAATTCCCTTTGGTACTCATGCAAGGATCCCGTTTGTCTTATTTTTTTATAAAGACTCGTCAAAGTCTTCACAATCTGTTGGACCAAAGCGAGACCATAATTCCTTTACAAAAATGTCCCATGTCACCTCCTTCCTTTCCTCATGATAAGCCTTGCGCAACCACTGCCACCATTGATTTGCCTCCCCTTCCAAATGAAAGGAAGCCAAAGACACCTTTTGTGTTTCCAAAGTGCCTTGGTATTCAAAGAATTGGTCGACACGCGTAAACCATTCTATTGGGTCATCACCAGAATACTTGGGAAATTCAAGCTTGGCCAACTTAGAGGAAAACATTGGTCGTCCCCCTTCTGTGTTTTCATGAGAACGACCATAAGAAGATTGTCCATTGCTTTCATTGACGTTGCTAGAGGTTGGGTCTTGCCTTGTACTCAAAACTTCAGAGATCTTATTGATAGCATTCTCTAGTTGATGTAGTTTGTCATTAACACCCAGCTCCATTCTGCTCAAATTAGCTTGAAGCCCCCCAAGACCCACTTCTAAATTCTCGATTCTTTCTTTGTTGGTGGCCATGATGTATAGCTCTGATACCAATGATAGGTCCTAGTCAAAGCCATAATATAATTATCTTCGGGTGAGAATAAACCACAGAGTTTGGATCAAATCTTTTGCTGCCTTCTTATTGAATTTGATAGAATTTAAATACATAAAGTTCAACCACTTCCTACAAATAAGGAAACAACTACTCAACACGTTGCAAATAAGTAGTTATAACTGCATGACCCACTCATTCCACTCCTTTGCAAATATGTGAACATTGAGAACAACTTGGACTAAGTCTTTGACAACACATCTTTGACAACACATCCATCTTCCCATGCATAGTCTGTCCTCCTTACATGTACCCTGGATTTCTAATAGGCACACGTGTTGATCTTCTTAGCTTATCATAAAGAGACCTATAAGACGGGGCCTGCTTGTGGTTAATGGCGTCAGAACCAGATAATTGCTCCCCAAAATGCTCAAACATTGTTTTTCTGGTCCCATATCGAATTCTTCCTCTCCGAAGTCTCCAAATAACCTTAATAGGTGGATCCTCATTGCTGTTGTCACTTAACTTCTTTCCAATCTTCTAACTCAGCTAGATTCTTCATTCTGTTCATGTCCTTAGCCTTGAGAGAGAGAGAGCACAGTATAGGATCCTTCGCTTTCAGAAAATTCATGCTTCTCTTTCTCAAGTTCTGCAATATCTTCTTCACTGTCACTACAGATCAATGCTTCGCTACCATGCTGTTCATAGTAAATCCGTCTTCGCCCAACCACTGACTGGTCTTTAGCCATTCTTTGATTTCTGTTCACTACTTGACTTTCTGAATCTTAAAGCGGAGTCACTCGATTTGGAGACCATTGCTGCTCCGTGAACAACAAGTGTGGCAGAGAGCTTCATTGCCATGACTGGAAGAGCATCAGCTTCTTTCTCATTGATCGGTATGACATCCTTAGTAACAAACTGATCCAGATCAACCATAACTGTAGTATTTCCATGAGATATAACTTGAGCATTACCCTGCTTCTTTCCTATCCAAGATCTTCGTGCAAACCTAAACCATCTGGAGGAGCTTTATTCATCCTCAACACTCACGAGCTTTATTCTGTCATAGCATTATCTGGCTCCCTCAGGTAGGGATGTACAACCTAATGTACAACAAGGTAGGATACAAAGAACAGGGAAATGGCAAAACAAAACAGAGCACAAACCAATGAAACACATAAAACAACCAAAGCCATGTTTCATGTTTAGATCAACAGGCTTGACTGTAGGTGAGTGAACTAGAATGCGTCCCATGGAGATACAAACAAAATAAAACTCCTATATGATGCATATTGAAGACTAAAACAGAGTTGTGTTATTCTCAAATCACCCCAAAGAAAATAGACGAAATAGCCACAATAAAATCCATGAACCAAACAGGAACAATAAACTGAACGTATAATCAAACAATCCACAGAAAATATCAAGAAAAAGAGAATGAGACTATATACTGATAAAGAAATCGAAGGATCCATGGCAGTCATACCTTTCCTGTCTTCTCCTTCTGGTTTTTCCTTCTCACAGCCTACCTCTCCACCTTTTTAGCTTAGTTGCCTCTCCCCTCAAGCTTAAATTCTCTTCTCCTCAATCTTTTCCTTTTCTCAAGCTATCCCTCCTAAAGAAGTGTTCTATCACTCCCCCTCTAAGGTGTCTTCCCCTCCAAGAAGATCCCGCAATCCCAAAAATATCTCATCTCTGAAGGTAACAACCTACGCTCCCCCCCCCCTCCCCCTCTGACTTGCTCCCTAAGCAAAACGAATATCTCTACCAAATATCTCTCCCAAAAACGACAGCAAAAGCACCCCCTCTAGCTTGCTGCCCAAGCTCCAGAAGTCTCCCACAAAATATCTCTCTCAATCCCGCAGCGAAAGCTCTCTCCTCTGCAACTTGATACGCTCCTCCATAACGGTAACACGCTCTTCCTTTACAGGTGTCACCTTTCCATTGTCTTTCTTAAGCACTATTGTGATTCCCTGGCAACCATCCCCGAAGTGACATGTGGCCCTCTAGGATTGCTCCACTTGATAAAAAAGAGTTGCAGAAAACGAGCTCCAAACGGGGGTCTACACTTTGTCTTAAATTAAGAAACAAATCTAAAATATGTCCATAAAATTCCAAGATTAAAACTAAGATTCAACCACATAAACTAATATTTTTGTCTCATAATCAATGAATTTTTTTCAGTTAGAAGTTCAAAACACAACTTTTAATGTAATAAATAAATATCTACTAGAATAAACTATTCCAATTAATTAAAAAAAATCATAAGATTTGATACCCTTCCTTAAATTAAGAACAAGAAATTAATAAATTAATTTCAACAATTGAACACATATTTTATTAACAAAGATCAATAAGTAATTAATGAAATTTAACTTACAAGGATTTAATATTTTTTTTAGGATGACACCTTATTAGGAACAATAATTATTACCCAATTATCAATTTTTTGTTATTAATTACATTACTAATCATTAACCAAAATTTTGTTATTGTAATCAATTTTGCTATTTTGGTATATCTTGAAATATGTTAAATTAATTTTTTTCAAATTATTAATTTTCAAATATCATATCTTTATTATATAAAATAGGAAAATATAGATTATTAACCAATGACCAATTTACTAACCAATTAAATCACTAAATATTATAAAATTTTAATTATTGTAACCAATTTTGGGATATTTCAAAACATATTAAATTACTTTGTTCTTTTAAATTATTAGCTCTTGAATTATTATCTTCATTGTATAAATAGGAAAAAAAATATTTTTAGATATTTGGAAATACATTAAATTATTTTTTAAAAAATATTAATATTCAAAATTCTTTATCTTAACTATACAAAAAATAATTGACATCAAAAATAAAAATTTTGAGTATTCATAAGATATAAAATATGTATTCAACTTTGATTATTATATTTTATGAAGAGGGATATAGAGGTGATGTTAGATAAGTTATGTTGGGACTTATCCCATGATTAAATATGTTATAACCAACTAAATATAAAATATAATATATTATTTCATTTCTTATTATAAACTTTTCCCATTATATTTTGTCTGTTATAATTCTAAATAATACTTTTGAGACCAAGAGAAATTATTATCTTAACGAGGTTATTGATTTATCCATAAATGAATAATTTATTAATTTATTGATAAATAAATATTTATTAATTTATAAAGAATATTAGGTTTTTACTGTCCAATATTTATGCATGCATGACTTATAAATTTAAAAACAATGGATGTGATAAAAAAATTGATGTATAAAAGCTTAAGAGACTCTAAAAATAAGGTATAAATGTTAATTATAAAAAGAAGAGGTATTGCATTAAAATTTACTAGTATCCTAAGACTATGTTTGATTGATAGGATATGTATAATAGGATATGATTTTTCAATGGAATATGATATTCTTAAATATACATATCTTATGAACATGATATTTTAAGGTATCATATTTCATTAGACATGCTATATTATTTTATATTTATATTTAATTTGTGAAATGAATAAAAAATAATATGAAATATATAATATTTTCAATGTTTAAAATAAAAATTATATCACATTCAAATATTTTCTATTTAAAAAATAAAAATTTTGTTATATTTAACAATATTGATGATTAAAATATTTAAATTTTACAAATAATTTTTTTTATATTATGTTATTTAAAATATAAAATAATATTAATATTATTTAATAAATATTTGTTTAGTTTTTTTAATCATAAATTTAATTTATAATAAAAAAATTATTTTGTAAAATGAGTATATTAAAAAATAAAAAATTGATAAAAAAATAAATTTTTAATACATGAGATATGTATATTTCATATCTTACCATGAGATTAACATATCCATATGGATATATATATATATATATATATATATATATATATATATATATATATATATATATATATATACATGGTCATATGTAATGAAAACAAGAATTATGCCATGATTCAAAACAAAGAAGAGGGTTAGAAATCAATAACCAAAGAGATTTAAAAAGAGAAGGAACCTCAAACTTTTTAATTCATAAATATAAAACCATCCATGATAGGAGGTAAATTGGAAACATAAAACAAACCATCCATGATAGGAGGTAAACTTAAAGTAAACTTAAAATAAACTTAAAAATTTACATAATTTAAAGACCATCCATCATAGGAGGTAAATCTTAAAACATAGAATACATAAGGAGAAATATCTTACAATGGGAGAAAAGCTTTGAAGAAAGCTTGGGGCGAAGTGTTTACTTGTTGAGAGAGAAAGAAGAGAGAAAGAAGAGCATAAGCTTGGGAGAGATTTCAGATCTAAAATTCTAGCTTCTTACAAATGAGGATCAAGCCTCCTTAAATAGCCAAAAAGAGGGGACAAAACACTGTTTGCTTTTTGACTAACTGCCATGAATAGTAATCTCGTGCATGAATAGTGAATAGTGAAGAGTAAAATTCACTTTTCCACCGAATTCCACCAAAAAACCCAGTTTCGGCTGAGAAGACTACTGACAGGCTGCTTTAGACTGTGTAGTCACATGCTTGCTGCTTTTGGTGCTGAAACTGCAAAGCTGTAAAATATTCTTGATGGAAGACATAAGGCTGATGATTACTTGGATCTTCTTATTGGAGGAAGGATTCCTTCACAGTCGTCACCATTGTATGGAAGGTAGCTTATTGAATCATCAGATTCTGCATAAGAATTTTCTTGGGAGAAGCTTGAGCTTCCTTCTTCAAGGTTTTCTGGAAATCTTAAGGGGTCTTAGCTGCTGCGAGCATGGCTTATAACTGTTGCTTTTTGAGGAGAAACTGAGACATATCATCACTGGCTGAGACTTGTGTGGGGTTCTTGAGGAAATACTGCTTAACTGCATCAATAGATGCATCATTTTTCAAGGCATCCCACCATTTAGTTTTAAAAGTCCTTCCCAGAGATGGAAAGGCTGCTGATTCATCTGTAATGATAATATAGTCCCACTAGACTATCCAAGCAAGACCAAATTTGCTGAAAAAAAATAGTAAAGGGGGAAAAGCTGAAAGTTCTCTAGGAATATCAAAAGAACTTCTGAATAGCTCAAAGCCATCCAGAATGGGCTTAGGAAGAATCTTAATAGTTGGACCATAATAAGTCCACCAACTGTAGAACCAAAATCGGAAAGAGGAAAGCTGATTCTTAGATGGAAAATAGAACATCCATGAATTATGGAAGTCCCTATTCTGGATCAGAAAAGCATTAAACCATGCTCTCTGATAATCCCAATAATTAAAAAACCTTGGCTTTGATGGTTCAGAAAATTCCCTTGAAAGATTAGGATTTCCACCTCATTGCTTGACAGTAAGAATCTTATAGATATGACAGGTGGAGAATGCCAAGCCCATATTACTGAATTTATCAGCGTTATGCTTAATTTTAACAGAACCAGTTTCTGTAAGGATTGCTTCATAAAACTCTCTTGTTTTTAAAATATCACCAGAGGAATAATGAAAATTTTCTTGAAAAGCTTTTGCAGCAATCTCTCTAGGGTTTTCAGAGAAAAAATCTCTTTCAATAACCAAAAGAGGTTGATTTAAATCATTTTGCCAATATCTTGATTTTGTTGAAAGAGGTGTGGGGTTGGCAGCCACCATAATTTGTTTGTTTGAAAAAGAGGAGCTTGATGCTAATTTCTTTTGAGAGGGATTAGCCTTAGTGACTTGCTTGAAGGTCTAGGACCCTGAAATGGCTGGGTACTGGGTGGCCTTGACTGGATTAGCTAGATCAGAATGATCATAGTACAAGGTCATCATTTTATTAGGCATAGGGTTAGAAGAATGAAGCCTTGCTTCTTCTTCTTCAACTTGTTGGCTCCATAGCATTTTATGGGGAGAAGGAGCTTGACTGGATTGGGTTTTTTGGTTAGGAGCTTGGGTATTCTTTTTAAGGGCCATGGTCTCGTGAATCCTGGAATTCCACGAGTTGAGTGATTAGGAATGGAACTTTCTCCTTTAATAAACTTAATTTGAAAATTAGGGTTTAAAATAATCCAATTAGTTAAATTATACTTAAAAACTATATACTTAATTGTTTTCTCAGATGTAAAAACAACTTTTAAAATTCCTTGGTTCAAAATATTAGTTTGAAATTTGAAATGCATAAAGGAATGCTTAAAATATCATTTATAATGAGATTATGAATGAATTGGGTACCTAATATCTTAGGTGGATCATCTATTCCAACAAGATTAATTTCTTGATCACAAGGAGTGATGTTTTCAACAGGATTAGCAAATTCAAAAAGAATTTCCTTATAAAAAAGCTTTGTTCTTATACCTTGGTTATCTACCCACAAAGGATAAATAGAGCTTAAGAAGGGTATTCCTAGGAGGGTTTTTTCCTTAAGATCCTTAATAAGGATAAAGGTTTGCTTAATACAGATGTCATGGTTACGGGTATGAACATCTGTTAATTTATACTTAATGACAAGTCTTTTGCCATTGGCTCCAAACAGAGATTGACTAGTCTCTTCACATAAAGGAATAGGTACAAGACCTTCTTGAAGGTAATTTTCAGCTGCTCCTGAATCAATCAAAGTAATAATATCAAAGACAAATTTATCTTTGACTACTATAGTAAGGGAGACTTCCCACCTTTGGAAGATAACCCTACTCACATTATTCAAAAAAGTATCTGTCTCATTATCATTAACATGAGAAGATTCTGGAATATCCATAAGGTTTCCTTGGTTGACAATTCTATTGATTTGTTCTTGGAGATCAGAGAGACCTAAACCTATGAATTGTCTTAACTCCTTAATCTTTTTTTTATACTGCCTAACTTCATCATGAAGTTCCTTAATGCTAACTTCCTTGGGAGACTGTTGGTCAAACCTGTTTAAGATATCATTAAGGTTATAAGGATTTACAGTCTTCTTAGCTTCTACCTTAACAACAGATTTCTTAAAAACTTCATAAAGATTTTGCTTAGTCTTTTCATCTTCAACTTTTCTTAAAGTATCTAGGATAAATTCTTGATCTTGGCTTATGACATTTATGGTTTTAGGACGACAATCACAATTACCTTTAATACATTCTGCTTGGTCACTAGAAGATTGGCTAGAAACTTCACCACTACTGTCTAGTTGATTAATGTCATCTTCATTATCTGAATCAGTCCTTGATTCAGAATCTGTGGAGTTCAACATTACCTTACAAAGCATATTTTTTAGGTCATCTGAGACACTTAAGTTATTAATCTTTTGCTTAACTCTACAATCTTTTTTATAATGGCCAACTTTGCCACATTTGAAACAGATAATTAGCTTGACATTTAAAGGAGTTTCTACCTTTTTCTGGGTATCTTTGTTGACCCTTCTTTGGACGTGTCTTGACTGCTTAGTATCATTCATCCTATAGTTGTCATAGGTACCTCTCTTACTGTGGTAAAACTTATCTTTGCTAGGCTTCCTGCTTGGTTTTTGCTTAGAGGGAGACATAGTTTCCTTTTGGCTGAAACTAAACTAGCTACAGAATGATCCAAATTCATTCTTGTAGATTTTTTGTTCATTCTTCATTTGTTGCTTAAGCTTGAAGTCATTGCACAACTTAATCCCTTCAGCTGTGACAATGCTTATAATCTCACCATAGGTTAGCTTATCATAAGGGATTTGACCATTATACTGTTATCTTATCGTAATCATAATTCTCTCAGAGAAAAGCTTGGGTAATCCTGAGATGAATTTTTCTTTCCAAAAAGACTGGTTACAATCTGATCTTAGCATGACTTTGGTTAGGAAGACTTCCTTATACCACCTAAAATCATGAAGCTTGAGACACTTAAGGTTGGTTAAGAGATCTGCAATTTTATCCTTAATTTTTGCAGGATCTCCAATGAAGTGCTTGGATATTGAGTAGATTAGAGTAGCCACTGCATCCTCTATATCTTGGTCATCTTCGTCCTTAACAACTTCACTATTCTCATTAATCCTATAGGCTTTTAGGATACTATTTCTATCATCAAAAGTGAGATAATTATCCCACCAACCCTTAAGCTGACCTATAAACCCAGCAACAATGGTCTGAGCTACAACATGATCTGGCAGTCTATTGTTTAATTTATAGGCTGTACTTACCATGGTCATTTCTTGAAGCTTAGTGAGTATGTTATACTCGGTCATACCATCTATGTTCCATTCATAGATAGTACCACTGGTGTATGAGGCTTGAGTATACTGATTTCTTTCCTCAAACTGCATGTCAGGAAAGGTAGGTCTAGGATAGTAATTCCTAGTCTTAAAGGCTTCCAAATTGTTAATATCTTTTGAAATAGTTTGATTATGGGGTTCCTCAAACATCTTAATTAGTTCATCAGCTTCTTCTTCTGAACTAATATCACCTTTAGCCATATTGATTCTCTTATGAGGCTGGACAGTTAGAGGGGCAACTAGATTATTCTTAATCTTCTGGTTAATCCTATCAACAAAAGCCTGGTTAATTTAGGGATTTTCCTGGAATTCCTTAGAAAATTCAAAAGACTTAATTTTATCACTGCTCTTAGTGTTATTAACACGCTTATAAGGATAATATGGATATTCCTCTTGTTTGAAGAGTTCAAACCAAATCCAAAACTTAATATTTTTCTTTTCTTGTCCTAAGTAGGCATAGAATTCTTCTTGGTAAATGGTTCTAATGACCTTAGGGATAGTGCTAAAGAACCAATCATTTCTTTGCTTATTGACTTCAGAATAGAAGTCCTTTCTTAAGAGATCCTTGTTGATCTCAAAGTCCTCATCACATAGGCTTATTGTGTTAATCATCTGGGAATAGGTAGGAGACATAACAGGGGACTCATCCTGTTGGGATTCCTGAGTAGACTCATTTTCCTCTGTGTAAAATGGTCTAGCCACGTTGGTGTGACTTCTAACACCTGTTAGCTTAATGTTCTTAGGATTTCCTGAGTTGGAACCTTCCTCTTCCCTAGTGGTTCTAACTAGGATGGAAGAGCTTGAAGCTTTAGAGGGTTCATAAACTGAAACTCTAGGGCTGCTAGAATGTTTGAAATAGTTGGAGAAAACCAGTTCTCCTCTTCCATCAGGATATTGAACAATTTGTTCAATCCTTGCAGATCGCTGTGCAATGGCTGGAATAGCATTAGCAAAATGCCAGTTTTCAGGAAACTCAACATCTTTCCATAGGATCTTCTTGGGAATGATGAAATCTGACTTGTCAAGCATATCTGAGTGAAAGTAAGTTGTCTCACCCTTAGGACTGGTGCAAAGAGCCCCAGATCCAACGCTTGTGTTCATGCTCTTATAGGCAAACCTAGTTATGATTGAAACAGGACTGTTTCCTGGTTTGATCTTAAAGCCATGGGTCTTAATATGCAGGACAACAGAATCTAAGATGTCTGCATCTCTTATTCTAACTGTGAAGTTAGGATAACACTGGAAATAAACTGGGCCATCATTCAGTCCAGCTTGGACTGCGCCTATAATAGAATCTCGATATTCGAGATGCCTATTATCCCTTAAACACATGACAATAGAGGTGTTTAAACCTAATCTTGTCAAAGGCTTAACTGCTACTTGAATCATACCAAAGTGTATGAAATTATAGCCATATTTCTTATGCTTTTCAATGGATCTGTTATCTAGAAGTCTTATGACTTGGTCGTCTTGTTCTAAGTTGACTGACATTTCAGAGGTCTTGATGGTATAATCTGTGAAAAACTTAAAGGTTCCTTTCTTATAAATTTCTTGATTAGACACCCATCTAAATCATTTTGGATCTTAGGATAATTGATCTCTTCACTGTTTACAACAGTATCTTGAGAATCACTGGATCTCCTAGACATGGTTCTGAAAATTGAACTCATTTTAGGGTTTTGATCTAGAGCCTAATAGCAGATTGACAAACCTTATGAGACATCACCCCAACCCGCTTACAACCTAACAAACGCTTATCCACGGCTAACAACGGCTCAACCAGCAGGGCTCGCACTCCTAGGCACACTGCTACCTATCCTAGGATAGGTCAAAACACCCAAAACAAACCCAACTTCCCTTCCCGATGGCTCTGATACCATATATATATATATATATATTATCCTATCTAATGTTTAGTTGAACTTAGGATATGATAAATGATAAGATAATTTATCTCATTCCACCATCAACAAAAATATGGGATATGATATAATATCACATTTCTATTAATGTCTCATACTATATCCAACCAACCAAACATAACTTTAAAAACAAAAACAAAAAGATTAAAAGATGTTAGGATTACAAGAACGAGTGAATTGAGAAAATAGAATGTATAAAAAGTTACAATATTAGATAATGAAGTTACTCAATAAATATATACTATACATTTCATCATGCATGAATTTACATTTTCTCGGGCCTTAAGGGTTTCTAAAAATATTATTATTTTATTCTTTTAGAAAGGTCATTAATTTAGTATACTAGACCTAGTTAGGATTAGAATATTGAAACGAGGTTATTAATTCATTGAAGATTCATTTATCAAGGTTTCATGGGTAGAGGAAGAAAAAGGGTAATATATTGGTTGGTCATATGCATCTTTGCCCCATTGAAGCTTTTTTCACTTTCTACCTGCTATTGTTTTTGGGGACAATCATCTAAGCATATGAATAATGATATAAATAGTGAAAAAATGATAGGAAAAGATGAAGGATTTTTCCTTTTTAATTTATGATTTATTTTGTGAATTTTGAAATAGATAAAGAAACTTATTCATTATAGTAATAATATTTTTATAATTTGATAAATAAATGGATAGGAAAAGATGAACTATTTTTTCTTTTTTAATTTATGATTTATTTTCTGAAGTTTGAAATAAATAAGGAAACTTATTCACTATAATAATAATGTTTTTATAATTTGGTAAATAAATGGATAATATTTATATTTACAAAAGTATATAATTATCTAACAATATAATTTTAGTAACATTAGAGGGGGTTTTTGATTATTGAGAATTCAATCTCATTATTTTATTACAAAATAGAAGACTGTCCTTTCTAGTTTTTTCTTTTTTTTAATATTTTTTTCATCTGCCAATTAATCACATGATGAGAAAATAATAAAAAGTGATAAAAACAGCATTTTATCCTTTATTTAGCTAAAATTCATTTCCAGACATTTAATAAAATTATAAATATTTTAAAATTATTTATATTTTTTCATAAAGAGCCAAGGAGATTTTTTTTTTTAAATATATTCAAATAAATTAAAAAGAGGTTATACTTTATGTAGTAATAGTAATAATAATAATAATAAATTTAGAATATTATTTTAATCAAAGAGGGCAAACTCAATATTTTTTAACATGCATTTGACAAAAAAGAGGGTTGGCTTAATTCTAAAATAGTTAAAAAAAATTAATTTTATTAACCTTTTATAAGGTTTTAGCTAAATATATTTAATTCTTATTGATTTGAAATTTTCATCACACGTCTCACAAATCCTTCTTGTGTTGACTTTTTCATTGAACTCCCTTCTAATTCAAAATAATTATGAAATTTGATAAATTTTCAAACTAAGACCCTGAGTAAAATTGTCCCTAACAGGGGAAGGGGGTCACCTAAGGGGTAATTATGGAATTGTAGGGAGGTTAGCGGGATTGTTTCATCTGTTTTCTCCTTGTTTTTAATTCTTTGTTTTTTCCTTTTTCAAAACGATGTAGTCGTCTAAGACAGGATTTTGCCCCATTCAGCGTCCCCACACGTTTTTTCTTGTTGCCCAAGACACGCGTTTTCAATTTAATTATTGGCATCCGGACACCTTAAATTTGATTATATAATATCATTTAAATTTAATATATATTATAAAAATATGGATACCATCCGGCATAAAAGTATAATTGATTTTTTTATTTATTTATTAAAAATAGGGAATGGTAATCATTAGTAATATTTTATTTAAAAGGAATTGATTTTTAATATGCTGGCCAATGTTAGTACTTATTTATGCACAAAACATTTTAGACTGGTTTTGCAATTAATTGAAGGAATTTTTTAATTTTAAATTACTCTTAAAAATGAGAAAATTTGTAAAAGAAGTTAATTGTTATTTATGCCTTAATTTATAATCCATTTACCTAGTATAAAAATTTAGAAAATATAGTTATGTGTACAAGGAAAATAAAAAAATAATAACTTATAATGTATTGATCTTAATATATTATTTTAAATAATAACTAGTTTTATTTTCAAATTTTAAATTATTTTTAAAAATTATTAAACTAGTTAATTTATACAACACATAGAGTCTCTATTGATTCGAAGTTCTTTTTTTTTTAATAAGAAAATTCACAAAAATATAGTTATGTGTAGAAAAAAAAAACAATAAAGTTATTTTGAACTAATTTAAATCCATAAATTTATAGTAGTAATTATGTTTGTTTTTGAGTTTTAAATTATTGTTTTAAAATTAATAGACTTATTAACAATCCTAATTCAGTACATTAAAAAAGAAAAAGTGAATATTAAAGTTGGTTGGAAGATTGGAGGAAGTTCCAATGTTAGAAGGTAGAGGGATAAATCTTCTGACTCTCTTGAAATTTTGAGTTTTTGACACTTAACAACCCAAAAATTTCCTGAGTGTCTCGTAATTTTGGACAAACAACGTCCCCGACTATGGCTCCAAAGAGAAAGGGAAGCTCAACTAGATCAACTCTCTCTCCTTTTCCATGGCGTTGGAACATCTTTTTGAGCTTTAGAGGCGAAGACACCCGTTTCAATTTTACGGATCATCTTTACAAGGAGTTGATGCGGATGGATATTCGCACCTTCAGAGATGATGAAGGACTTGAAAGAGGAGGAGAGATTCAACCTTCACTCTTGAAAGCTATTGAAGATTCAATGAATTCTGTTGTCGTTTTTTCGCAAAACTATGCTCATTCAAAATGGTGCTTGGATGAGCTTGATAAGATTATGCGGTCCAGGAAAGAAAAGAGACAAATGGTTTTGCCAATTTTCTATCATGTGGACCCATCTGATGTGCGGAAACAAAAGGGGAATTTTGAAGAAGCATTTGCACGATACGGAGAAGTCACTGAGGAGAGGGTGCTGAGATGGAGGAAGGCACTGACGGAAGCGGCCAATTTGTCTGGATGGCATGTGCAGGAGGATGGGTATGTATGAATCTTTGCTTTCAGCTGCTTTCATTCATTTACAACTATATGAATTGAATTCTGGATTAATCTTTTAGGCACCATGCACTCACATCAGCAAGGACATGACCAAAAAAAGAAAAAAAGAATTGAGCCAATTCTGGGTATATTACTCCATGCTTATGCTTGTTTGTATATAATTTTATTTAGCATTCATGTGCTGAAATGATGTTTTCTTCAAGGAAACAATGGAATCTTCCAAGAAAACTGAACACGATGGCAAATAAATATAATAGAAGTTGTTTTGAAAGCTTATGTACTTTGATCGGAAAAAACTTAGAAAGGTTGAAAATGTGATCAAGGAATAGTTATGGACGGTAGCTTATTGTTAATTCATTTTTGTTTATTTATTTATTTATTATTTTCTTCCTTTTCTTTTCATTCCCTTTCCATTTTCCAATTATTCTTTTTCTCTCCGGTGTCAATATTTAAAGGGAGTCTCTAAGAATGAAATATTTTATAGAACATCAATTTTGTTTCATATGAATTTGTTCTATACACATTCCAATTAATAAGTCATATATAAAGATGTAAGTTAATTAAGTTAACTTTTATCCCTTCAAGGTATCCTATATGCTTGCTATAGTTCAACTTGTTTGATATAAATTTGTTCTACACATTCCAATTAATAAGTCATATATAAAGATATCAGTTAATTGAGTTAACTTTTATCTCTTCAAGGTACCCTACATGCTTGTTATAGTTCAATTGTTGTGAAGAAAACTAAACATCATCTGTTTAATTCTATGTTTATTACATTTGTAGCTCATTATTGCGTGTTTTGTCATGCTTTGTAATTGGCAGGTATGAAACAGAGGCTATTCAGAAAATTGTTCAAGAAATTTGGGAGTTGATTTCTGTTAGAAAGCCCTTAGATCTTGATGATAAACTGATTGGAATGGGACCTTGTTTGAAAGATATTGCTTCATTAATATCTAATGACTCAGACGATGTTCGCATGATTGGGATACATGGAATTGGTGGAATAGGCAAGACAACCCTCGCTAAAATTGTATATAACCAAAATTTTTATAAATTTGAAGATGCTTGCTTTCTTTCAAGTGTTAGCAAGAGGGATTTGCTTCAGTTACAAAATGAACTTCTTAAAGCTCTTACGGGGCCCTATTTTCCAAGTGCAAGGAACATTTATGAAGGCATTAATATGATAAAGGATAAACTCCGCTTTAGAAAGGTTCTTGTTATTCTTGATGACATTGATGATCAGGCTCAATTAGAATTCTTAGCTGTAAGGTCTGAATGGTTTGGTTCGGGTAGTAGAATTATTGTAACGACTAGAGATAAACGTTTACTACAGGTGTTTCGATTATACGAGGTTAAGGAATTAAATTTTGAGGAAGCTCTTCACCTCTTTTCTCTGTATGCGTTTACGATGGATGGTCCTCGAAAAGGTTTTATAAAGCTCTCAAGATGCATAGTGGATTATTGTAAGGGACTTCCATTGGATCTTAAGGTTCTGGGTTCTCTCTTATATGGTAGGACAAAACCTGAATGGGAAAATGAGTCGGCTAAGATGAGAAAATTACGTAGTCAGAAAATCCATAGTGTGCTTCTTACAAGTTTTCATGGACTGGACGCCATACAAAGAAGAATGCTCCTTGATATTGCATGCTTCTTCAAAGGGGAGGATATAAATTTTGTTAGAGAAATACTTGACGCTTGCAATTTCTATGCACACAGTGGAATAAGAGCACTCAATGAAAAATCTCTCATTAGTGTTTCGAATGACAAGTTATTGATGCATGATTTAATACAGCAAATGGGTTGGGATATTGTTCGGGAGAAATATCCTGATGAACTTGGCAAATGGAGCAGATTGTGGGACCCTAAAGATATCTATCATGTATTGACAACAAATATGGTAAGAGCTTAAGTACCTGACCTTATTTAAACTTTTAAGGCTTTTATTTTTTAACTGCTCATTTATGTAATTTCAGTTAGGTTTTATGCATTTCGTGCTTCACTTATCCCTTGTTCATGGTTTTCAGGGGACACAGGCAATTGAAGGCATATTCCTAGACATGTCTGCATCAAAAGAAATACATCTTACAACTGATGCTTTCAAAAAGATGAAAAAGCTTAGATTGCTCCGATTCTATCATAATTTAAAAAATATTTCTGACACAGTACATCTTCCTCAAGATTTTAAATTTCCTCTCATGAGTTGAGATATCTCCATTGGGATGGATGGACTTCGGAATCATTGCCATCAAATTTTCATGGTGAGAAATTGGTTGAACTCAGTTTGAAGTATAGCAGCATAAAACGACTTTGGAAAGAGCACAAGGTATGATTACTACTCCTTTATCAACAAAGTTTAAAGTTCAGCTAGCCAAGCAAATTTGTTGGAAAATCTTAATTTTATTCTATTTTATGTTACAGTGTCTTGGAAAGTTAAAAGTCATCAATCTCAGTAACTCTCAACACCTTGTGGAGTGTCCGAACTTGTCGGGTGCACCACATGTGAAGAGGCTAATTCTTGATGGTTGTACAAGTTTGCTTGAGGTGCACCCATCAGTTGCAAAGCTGATAAATCTGACCATCTTGAACATGAAAAACTGCAAAATGCTTCACCATTTTCCAAGCATCACTGTATTGGAAAAACTTGAAGTTCTTAACCTCTCTGGCTGCTCAAAACTTGACAAGTTTCCAGAGATCCAAGGGTATATGGAATATTTGTCGGAGCTTAATTTGGAAGGGACTGCTATTGTAGAACTTCCTTCTTCAGTGGTGTTTCTTCCACAACTTGTTTCATTGGATATGAAAAACTGCAAAAACCTTAAGATTCTTCCAAGCAACATTTGTTCTTTGAAATCCCTTGAAACTCTGGTGTTCTCTAGCTGTTCAGGACTAGAGATGTTTCCAGAAATCATGGAGGTTATGGAAAGTTTACAAAAGCTTCTTTTAGATGGAACGTCTATAAAAGAGCTACCCCCCTCAATTGTTCATCTTAAAGGCCTTCAGTTATTGAGTCTAAGAAAATGCAAAAACCTCAGGAGTCTTCCGAACAGCATTTGCAGTTTGAGATCCCTTGAAACCCTCATTGTCTCTGGTTGCTCGAACCTCAACAAATTGCCAGAGGAACTGGGAAGCTTGCAATACTTAATGATTCTTCAAGCTGATGGACTGCCATAACACAACCACCTTTCTCACTTGTTCACTTGAGAAACCTTAAAGAGTTATCCTTTAGGGGATGTAAAGGATCAACATCTAACTCCTGGATTTCGTCCCTTGTATTCAGGTTACTGCGTAGAGAAAACTCAGATGGGACTGGTTTGCAGTTGCCTTATTTGTCAGGTTTATACTCCTTAAAATATTTAGATCTTAGTGGCTGCAATCTAACAGATGGATCAATCAATGACAATCTTGGCCGCTTACGCTTCTTGGAAGAATTAAACCTTAGCAGGAACAATTTGGTTATGGTACCTGAGGGGGTGCATAGACTTTCTAATCTAAGGGTCCTTTCTGTGAATCAGTGCAAAAGCCTTCAAGAAATTTCCAAGCTTCCACCAAGTATAAAATCATTAAATGCTGGTGTTAGATTAATTTTTTGTAATTAATCTATAATTTGGGCCACACATGTAAATAATTAAAATGTGTGTGCTATCATTTAATTAAGCCTAAATATAGTGATCTAATTAATAATTGATTAATTGGCTTAAGGGTATAATTGTCATGAGATTATTGTGTAGATACCATTAGATAATTATTATTTCTATGAGGGGTAGAAATATAATTGTGATAAAATTAAAACTGCCCTAGCAGTTTATAAATAGGGTTATGGTCCCCATTCTACCACTACGCATTCCAATTTCCGAAAATCCTCTCAGAGAGAAATTGACACAGAATCTAGTGGCCAGAATTGGAAGACCATCTCAAAGGGTTTTCTTCCTATAAGGTTTCTCCTTCAATGGATTCAGGTATGTTTCCGCTATTATTTTTCTACTCATTTTTAATCAGGAGATTCCAGTATATATGAAATTAGGGTATTCATCTTGGTTGAGTTATAACAAGTGGTATCAGAGCCAACTCCTTGATTAATTCTTTGAGTTATTATTTTAATATATATATATATATATATGTCAATGGATTAAGATTTATGAAATATTGAGTTGATAAATTTTTTTTATTACTATTATTATTATTATTATTATTATTTAATAGCATTTTATGATATTAATATTTAAGTTATTGATCTAGCATTTTAAATAGGCTAATTAAAGAGGAAAATCACCAAAGTGACATCTTTCGTGTAGATTAGTCTGTTCGGGGTGTTAGATATTTGTGTGTATGTGATTCATGCGGGTATTGACTGGCCCAAAGGAAAGTTAATATTTGGTCAAATTGCATACATACCTGTGGTGATAAATATGTGATGATTATAAAGGTAACTTAATGTGAATAATAAATCAATCCAAAGATAGATTTATTATTTGACATAACTTATCATCAATGTTTGATCACTACAACAAGAGTACCACTTACAGTTAATATTACTGTCCAAAGACTTGATATTAATGTTGTGCTAGGTATCTTGAAATGTCATAATTTGCTTTTAAATTTAAAGATTATGTGTTTAATTGCTTATTTTATGTGAGCATGATGGTTTATTTGATTCATTTTATTTTGTTCTCGATTCAGCTTTTATATCAACTACTTCTATATCTGCCAACATCAATAATGTCCCTATGTTAAATGGGACTAATTTTAAGGACTGGAAAGAGAATATGATGATTCTCTTAGGCTGCATGGATATAGACTTAGCCTTGAGAATGCCCAAACCTGATGAACTCAATGAGCAAAGTACTCAAGAGGATGAGGTTTATTTGGGTAAGTGGGAACGTTCAAATAGGCTAAGTCTTATGATCATGAAGCGCGGAATTCCAGAAGCTTTCAGGGGTGCAGTAACCGATGAGGTTACTAATGCCAGTGACTTCCTTGCGGAAATTCAGAAACGTTTTGCCAAAAATGATAAGGCTGAAACGAGCACGCTTTTAGCAAGCTTGATTTCAATGAAGTATAAAGGCAAGGGTAATGTTCGGGAGTACATCATGGAGATGTCTCATCTTGCTTCAAAACTTAAGGCTTTGAAACTTGAGTTATCTGATGATTTACTCGTGCATTTGGTTCTCATCTCTCTTCCTGCACAACTTAATCAATTCAAGGTCAGTTATAACTGTCAAAAGGATAAATGGACTCTTAATGAGCTCATTTCATTTGTGTGCAAGAGGAAGAGAGATTGAAGCAAGACAAGACCGAAAGTGCTCATCTGGCTAGCACTTCCAAGGATAAGGGCAAACGAAAGAATAAGGATAATAAGGTTGCTGCTTCTAATGGCCTAGAACAAAAGAAACAGAAAGTTGAGGTAACATGTTTTTTCTGTAATAAGCCTGGACATACTAAGAAGGAATGTACCAAGTATGCTGCTTGGCGTGTTAAGAAAGGTATATTTCTTACTTTGGTCTGTTCTGAAGTTAATTTAGCTTCAGTATCTAGAAACACATGGTGGTTAGATTCTGGTGCTACTACTCACATTTGTGTTTCTATGCAGGGTTGCCTGAGTTACCGAAAACCAAGTGATGCTGAAAGATGCATCTATGTCGGAGACGGTCAGTCGGTAGAAGTAGAGGCAATAGGGCACTTTAGATTATTATTGAAATCTGGTTATTTTTTGGATTTAATAGATACTTTTGTTGTACCGTCTTTCAGACGAAATTTAATTTCAGTTTCTGTTTTGGACAAATCAGGTTATTGTTGTTCATTTGGAAACAATAGATTTGCATTATCTATTAATTCAAATGTTGTAGGAACCGGTTTACTTAATGTTTATGATAATCTATATTTGTTGGAAACTGTTCCGTCCTATAATGAAACCTTGCATGTGGAATCACGAGGTACAAAACGTAAATTGAATAAAGATAATTCGGCCTCATTGTGGCACAAACGCCTAGGTCATATCTCTAAATCTAGAGTTGAGCGACTTGTGTCCGATGGGATTTTAGATTCACTTGACTTTTCAGATTTTGATATTTGTGTTGAGTGTATTAAAGGAAAACAGACCAAAACAAAGAAATTAGGTGCAAATAGAGCTACAGACGTCTTAGAATTAATTCATACAGATATTTGTGGACCATACCCTACGGCATCTTGGAATGGTCAACAGTACTTTATAACATTCATAGATGACTATTCAAGATATGGCTACCTATTTCTTATACATGAGAAATTACAATCATTGGACGTGTTCAAAACATTTAAAGCAGAAGTTGAGTTACAACTCAACAAAAGAATAAAGAGCGTCAGATCTGACCGTGGTGGTGAATACTATGGTAGATATGACGGATCAGGTGAACAATGTCCAGGACCATTTGCTAAATACCTAAAGGAATGTGGGATCGTCCCTCAATACACCATGCCAGGATCACCTAGCATGAATGGTGTAGCAGAAAGACGAAACCGAACCCTTAAGGACATGGTAAGGAGTATGATTAGTCATTCTACTTTACCCGAAAAACTCTGGGGTGAAGCACTCAAAACGGCAGCTTATATCCTAAATCGGGTGCCAATTAAAGCGGCTGCTAAAACGCCTTATGAGCTTTGGACGGGTCGAAAGCCCAGTTTAAAGCATTTTCATATTTGGGGATGTCCAGCTGAAGCGAGACCTTATAAGCCTCATGAAAAGAAATTGGACTCTAAAACAGTTAGCAACTACTTTATTGGCTATGCAGAGCGATCAAGGGGTTTTAAATTTTATGATCCTGCTATTAGGTCAATTTTTGAGACGGGAACTGCAACATTTTTTGAGGATGTTGAGTTTGGGGGGAGAAATCAGGTTAGGAATATTGTCTTTGAGGAGGAAGAGGGATCTACTATTGCTTTTGATAATGTACAGGTTTCACTACCTATCATTGATCAAGAAGTAAATTTGGATCCTCAACCAACAGACAATATTGTTCAACCCTTAATTGCAAATGAGGACATTGCTCCTGAAGAACAAACTCAACAACCTCAAGAAAATATGCCATTAAGGAGATCCACTAGAGAGAGGAGAAATGCAATTTCGGACGATTATATCGTATATATCCAGGAACGTGAGGTAGAAAGTGGAATGATGGAAGATGATCCAATCAACTTCCAGCAAGCCATGAAAAGTTCCAACTCTCAGAAATGGATTGAAGCCATGAATGAAGAGTACAAATCTATGCAAGACAATAAAGTTTGGGAACTTGTCCCATTACCAGTTGGTACGAAGCCCATTGGTTGTAAATGGATATTTAAAACCAAGCGGGATTCAAATGGTAATGTAGAAAGGTATAAAGCACGTCTTGTAGCTAAAGGCTTTACTCAAAAAGAAGGAATTGACTTCAAAGAGACCTTCTCTCCAGTTTCTACGAAGGACTCTTTCAGGATAATCATGGCACTAGTTGCACATTATGATCTTGAGTTACATCAAATGGATGTTAAAACAGCGTTTCTCAATGGTGACATTGATGAAACAATTTATATGGTACAACCAGAAAATTTTGTGTCCGAAGACTCAAAGAATATGGTTTGTAAATTAACTAAATCCATTTATGGGCTCAAGCAAGCTTCTCGTTAGTGGTACTTCAAGTTTCATCAAATTATTGTCTCATATGGTTTTGAGGCAAATCTTATGGATGAATGTGTGTATCACAAATTCAGTGGGAGTAAGTATATTTTCCTGGTTTTATATGTCGATGACATATTGCTAGCCACAAATGATATTAGCATATTGCACGACACCAAGAGATTTTTATCAAAACATTTTGAGATGAAAGATCTTGGTGATACCTCATTTGTCTTAGGAATCCAGATACACCGAGATCGTTCTAGGGGTATTTTAGGATTGTCACAAAGGACCTATATTGATAAAGTCCTCCAAAGGTATGGCATGCAAAATAGCAAACCAGGTGATACCCCTGTCGCTAAAGGAGACAAATTCAATCTTAATCAATGCCCTAAAAATAGTTTAGAAAGTCAAGAAATGCAGAAGATTCCTTACGCTTCGGCTGTGGGGAGTCTAATGTATGCTCAGGTATGTACACGTCCGGATATTGCGTACATTGTTGGCATGTTAGGCAGATATCTAAGTAACCCTGGAATGGATCATTGGAGAGCAGCCAAGAGGGTTATGAGATATTTACAGAGAACAAAAGAGTACATGCTTACATATAGGAGATTGGATCAGTTAGAGTTCATTGGGTATTCCGACTCCGACTTTGCTGGATGCCAAGACAGCAAAAGATCCACATCAGGCTATATTTATCTGTTGGCTGGTGGAGCAATTTCATGGAGGTCTGCCAAACAGACACTCGTAACTTCATCCACCATGGAAGCAGAGTTTGTAGCATGTTATGAGGCATCCAATCAAGGAATATGGCTACGAAATTTTGTCACTAGGCTGCGTGTTCTGGATGGTATTGAAAGACCACTGAAGATATTTTGTGACAATAAATCAGCAGTTTTATATTCCAATAACAACAGGAGTTCTACAAAATCAAAATACATTGATATCAAGTTCCTAGTTGTAAAGAAAAAGTACAGAGTGGACAGATATCCATAGAGCATATTGGAACAAACTCCATGATAGCGGATCCGCTTACAAAGGGATTACCACCCAAGGTCTTTCATGAGCACACTGCTCATATGGGTGTTGTCTCATTTGAGGATATCCAAATTTAGTGGGAGTTTATATTATTCATTGTATATTGCTCTATGTTATGTTTAGACTTTATCTATAAATTTGGATTGTGTTCTGCAGAAATAAAGTATTCATTTTATTGCACTCTGTTAAATTATGCTAAAGATTTGATCTCAATAAAGTTAAGTAGGACCAGTTGGAAATAGGCATGAATAGATCACATTGCATGTAATTTCCATGCTATGTACTCATGATTGATCTATGTCATTTAGCTGTGTAGATATATGTGACCATTGATTGGTCTAGTAACAATTGATGTAACAAAGGCCACCTTAATCCTATGTCAGTATAGTTAATGGACGAGATTGTTCGGATATACCCTAAGGACATGATAGCAAATTTTGAGCTCATAAGGTTAAGCACATTTATTTGATTACATATGCATGTGGCCCAGTAGGAGATTGTTAGATTAATTTTTTGTAATTAATCTATAATTTGGGCCACACATGTAAATAATTAAAATGTGTGTGCTATCATTTAATTAAGCCTAAATATAGTGATCTAATTAATAATTGATTAATTGGCTTAAGGGTATAATTGTCATGAGATTATTGTGTAGATACCATTAGATAATTATTATTTCTATGAGGGGCAGAAATATAATTGTGATAAAATTAAAACTACCCTAGCAGTTTATAAATAGGGTTATGGTCCCCATTCTACCACTACGCATTCCAATTTCCGAAAATCCTCTCAGAGAGAAATTGACACAGAATCTAGTGGCCAGAATTGGAAGACCATCTCAAAGGGTTTTCTTCCTATAAGGTTTCTCCTTCAATGGATTCAGGTATGTTTCCGCTATTATTTTTCTACTCATTTTTAATCAGGAGATTCCAGTATATATGAAATTAGGGTACTCATCTTGGTTGAGTTATAACAGCTGGGGATTGCATATCCCTTGAGTTTTTATCAATTCCCTCTCCACAGTCACCACAGTACCTATCGTCTTCCTCTTGCCTTCATCCTGTATCTTTCAAACTGTCGAATTGCTTCGCACTAGCTCAGGATAATGTGGCAACCATACTGGAGAAACTTCATCAGGTTTATCTCTCTCATGTGTGAATTTGGTATTATATCTTAAAACATTATAATTATTTATTTATTTATTTATCTTTTGATGCAGAACTTTCTTCCAGAAATTGAATACAATATTGTTCTTCCTGGAAGTACAATTCCAGAGTGGTTCCAGCATCCAAGTATCGGATCCTCAGTAACAATAGAGCTGCCTCCAAATTGGCATAACAAGGACTTTCTGGGTTTTGCTCTATGCTCTGTGTTCACACTTGAGGAGGACGAAATCATTCAAGGCCCTGGTTAGATTTGTTGTAATTTTAAATTTAGAGAGGGGCCTTATTTGAGTAGCTCCATCTCTTGGACACACAGCGGAGACAGAGTGGTTGAAACTGATCACATATGGCTGGTGTATCAACCTGGTGCTAAACTTATGATATCCAAGACCAGTAGCCTCAATAAATTCAAGAAAATTACAGCTTATTTTAGTCTCTCTGGGGCATCCCATGTGATGAAAAACTGTCGAATCCATCTTATATACGCCCAAGATAAGAAAGTGAACCATCAAACAAGGTATACAAGTGCCAAGAGAAGCAGTGATAGAAGTGGTTATTTCCGTCTTGAGGAAACACAACCTAAGAAGAGGCTAAGAGGAGGAGAGAACTATGAGGAAGGATCTCATGCTTAAACTCATCCAAGAATGCTTATACTCTAAAAATGGCTTCTGTTAGCTTATTGGTGAGTCACTTCTCTCTTTCTTCTCATTTCTATATGGCAAAGTCATTCCATTCTCTGAATGTATATGTCTAGTTCATACGTGTGAGTGTTTAGCTAGGTTGACAATTCCGGACAAAATTCCTAAGTGTCTCCTAACTCGGTTTTTCAATCTTTCTTCGGACTACTTGCCTAATGAAAATCAAGTTGTTGAATTTGTCAAGATGCAAAGGTATGTAGTTGAGGTTGGAGTTCGATGAAATTGAATCAATCATATTATTTAAATGTTATATTTCTTGAAACATCTTTTAAGGAGCTAGGAAGCTTTGGGAAACATTTTTTTTACTAAGTGTTCAAAATGCCCCGTTACAGTTGCACTTTCTTGATGAAATCTCATCCGTTAGAGACACAACAACAACCATCCCCTTTGATTCTCTTCTCCTTTCCTAATTTGGGGTGTTTGGATGCCAAGAAAATCCAACTTTCCTATTGTTTTCCAAACTATTTTTAATGGATTTTCTTGAGAAAAAAATAGGTTGATTTTTCAGTCATTCATCTCTCAATTTCTAATCTATTTGGGTTTGGGTAAAAACCCATTTTCTTCTTGTATGGATTTAAGAAGACGTTGAGATCGAGCTTGGTGTGGACTCCAAGTATGTTTTGGAAGAAGAATATGAGAAACTGAAAGTGAAAGGTACTAGTCAAGTGGTTCGGGAAGGATTGGTAGGCTTGAGTTAGGTAAAACCTTGTATTCAATTTTTGTTCTTCATAGTAGAAGTTTTTGATTGGTTGTAGGCTAGTGATTTTTTATCTCTTCGGAGGTTTTCCACATTAAAATTTGGTGTCATTGACTTTTTCTCTCATTTTGATTTATTTTTAGATTTTTGATATCATTGGTTACTTGAGCATATATGTTAAATGGATGAACAATGAGTTGAAATATGTGTGATTATCCATTGGGTATCTTGAATAATTTTTCTATTCTTTTTAGTCAATGATATCTTGTAGTAATTGGAAATCAATTAAGGAGATAATTGTATTTATAAATTAATCTTGGGGAGTGTTGAAACATTTGCATGTGACTTACATTTGAAATTTATTAGGGAAGTGTTGTTGTATTCATACTTGCTTGTGAATTTTATACTTTGTTGAAAAGTTGGAAGAGAAGTTGATAGATATTGAGAAATTCTGAGGTTAGATAATTTGTGTTGGGAGATTTTTTTAAAAAAAATTGTTCAACAACACCTATTCATCCCCCTCTCTAGGTGTGGTCCATCATTGAGATTCACCTTTCAATACGCAATTTACATTTTCACTTGTTTATCTTTTATTATTATTCCTTACAAAATTTATTATCTTGCACATATTTGAAGTGTTTAAAAGTTATTCTAATTAATAAAAAAATTTGAATTTTAAAGCTACTTTTAGTTTCTTGTTGCATGTTACATTTTGTGGTCTTGTTCTCTTGTTATATGCTTTAAACTTCAAATTTGAATAATATCGTTAGGCCTCAATACGAAAATTAAATGGGTGTTCAGTAAAACTTTGTACTTATTAGTTAAAGACTTAAGTTGACTTTAAATTAAATTATTTTGGATTTGTTGATTTAAAACTTATTACTTTTTTTTTTACTTTAAGTATTAAGGTTGTTTGATAAAATTAACTTAAAATTTATTCTAAATCATTAAATTGAAATATTTACCTTCATTAATTCTAACTAATATTTATATTTTCATTGATTTTAAAAAATAAATTTATTTATTAAACATTAATATTTTGTAAAGGATCGTAGATACATAAGTTAACTACAAAGATATTTATTATAAAAGATGAATTGTGAATGTAGAATCATAGTTGTAAAATATAACTTCATTATACATGGATAAATGAAGCAAAAAAGTTTTGAGATTAAAAATAAGTTAACAATTTTAACTTAATACTTAAAGTAATTTTTTTATTTAAAGTTGTGATATTAAATTATTTTACCAGACATGCTTAAACTACTTAATGACTTAAGTCATTAAATTATATTAATTCATTAAGTTGATTTATCAAAAACCCTTTAGTATAGCCTATTTGTTAAAGATTTTGCCACGGGTAGATGCTCCAATTTCAACCATATCAAAGCCATAGTTGACTCCTTTAAGACTTCACATAACATCTTATCACTAAGACTCGAAAAAACAGCACTATGTGCTTTATCAAAGATCTTGGTCCTATCCTCAAAGGATAAAGAACTTGGTAAGTTTACCCTTAAGAACTTCTTGAAGACCCTCTTAACTAGTGGTGCTATCATCTCCATTCTCCATAGTGCCAAATCATTCTTCTGATTGAATATCAACCTTTTTTAAATCCATCTACAGGCTCTCATAACAGTTTGTTGAGTGGATTTTACCTAGACAAGATCAATTAAATAAGCCCAAGAATTTAAATACAACAAAAAATAAAGTACAATTACAACACCAAGATGTTTCGTGGTTTGATGAAGATCACCTATATCCACAAGAAAAGATCCACAATGCTCTACTAGTAATCAATGATATTGAACCCTAGTTTCTCTCTTTTGCACAAAATAGAAGGCTCTCTCTCACCCTTTCTTCGTGGCCAAACAAAAAAGTACTTATTTAGTTAGATTCACTCAAGAATTTCCTTTCTTTTTTTAGATTATTTCTTATAATGATTTTTCTACCAAGATCATGTATATTCCCTTTAGGATGGACAAAAGAAAACACATTTCTACCTAAGATAACTCATTTATACCTACAATATTCTTGAACATAAGTTTGGTACAAGTCAATAACTAATGATAACAACTTCTAACTAAAAAGACAACCTAATCCCGTTGGCAGCAAACCATGTACATGTGCACAATGTGATGTAGAGTCCACACAAACGGACCAATAGCAATTTGTGTGCATTGCCTTACATCACCTAGAATTTTGCACAAGTGGACTTGTGTCCCTTTGTGAACAACTTTAAGTTCTTGCCTTGCACTATGTCTGTGTTCACAAATAGACCGATAGTATGCATAAATGGACCAAGTGTCTTTTGAACTTGATTTCTGTTGTCCTAATTGTTCAAGTATGCTAATTTACAATCACTTTTCAATAGGTGGTTTGAAAAATTTACAGTCACTCATCATAGTATGCATTTGCTTGATCTTGTCTGTATGGCTTTCTCATTACTTAGAGATCAAAATCATAAATTAAATCTTGTAGCTAGAAAGCACCAAACAACACTAAATGTAGTGGACATCTGATGCGAGAATTATGGGTGCTCAAAACAATATACCTTTCATGAATGATCAGTGTTTCTCTTTGTTTAGTTACTCAAATTGTGATGAACCAGAGGATGAAGATCTTTATTGGCGTTTACTGATGAAATCCAACTTGGAATAAAAAGACATGGTCAAGATGCAATGGAGTCAAAGCACAGAAAGATGGCAGATTTTGCTAGCTGGTAAGCATTGCATAGAAAATTCTCTTCATAGACTCTTCCTTGGAAGCTTTCATGATAGAGATGCGAAAAGATTCAGAGTGTTGCGAATGGCAAATTTTGCACTTGAATTGTAGAGTGCTCTTATAGCATACATGTGGGTTTATATATTGAAGGTTTTGTACACTAAGATGGTTTATAAGCTCGTAGGTTTATGTCGGATGTTAAGTTATTCCAGTGTTTTGAGAACCGGACACCGGCCGGTCCGACCACCAACTGGTGGCCTATCCGGTCTTATGGCCCTTTTTGAACCATTCATCTAATGAACCGGTCTCGAACTGCTTAAACTAGCAATTGAACCAGTTCTTCAAGAGTCGGACAGTTTAACAACACCTCCCTTTTTAGCCTTTTTAGCAAAATGAGCTAAGTCGTCCTTCATTTCAATGCCCACTCTTTTATTTTGCAAAAAGTAGCCACTAGCTTTATGGCCCAATAACCACTTATGTTACAGTGAATGGGAAGGAATTACAAAGGTCTTCATTTCTCCTCTCATTTTCCATGTGGGATCAATGCAAAGGGATTTAAAGGAAAAATCAACTTTAATGTTGCAATAGGGGAGGTTGAATTGACAGGTTCATAATAGGATTATTGCTCCACTCTACTACTTTTTTTGTGTCATAATTTAACAGGTAATAAATTACATAGGTTATGTAAAAAAATAATATATATATAATACTTTTTTTTTTCCATTTTCAATATATTTTCATATTTAAAATATTGTATATATTTTATTTAATAAAATTTAAAATATTAATACATTTATATGAAAATGAATAAGTAATATTATAAATATTATTAATATTTAAACCAGGTCAATGGCAGTCCAATAAAGGGGACAAATGATGTGTCGGTGAACAACAATCTTGAACAGTACTCAACAGAGTCACCAAAAGGCCATGAAGATGGGAAAGATATGGAGAGGTTTGGTATTCAACAATGGGTTGCTGGTCTAGCGGAACATGACACTTTGTTTTTGGTGGGATGTTGCTTCTAATGGATCAAGTGCCACCACATGCTCATTACCGGCAGGAACCAATTACGTCTTGCAATCTCCCCATATCCAATGGATTTAAAATTCTGACCTTATGGCCTCCATGAACAGAGAAAGAAAAATACAAAAAAAAAAAAAAACAGAGTATAACACAAGAAGAGCAAGCAAGCAAACAAGCCATTGAACTAGATCATGTTTCATGAATTAATAAAAGGATCCGAAATAGATGGAAGAAACAGGGAGTAGTAACATGATTAATAAAAAAAAAATGGAGCTCAAAAAAAAATCTATATGGCAATTATTTATCAAAGAAATCCAAGAAACTAGGAAAGAACCAAAACAGAGTAAGCGTGAAAGTAAATTCAGATTCAACACAACTCAATACGCGATAAAATAAACTAACGATGCTCAAGTAGTAGGATGAGATGTTGATTTTCATGCAACAATTCCTAGTGAAAAATTAGAGAAAAACGAACAGAAAACACACAAATTTAAACTGGTTCAACAGATTGCTGACGTCCATAAGAACAGAGAAGACTTTTACTATATCACAAATTAGGATTACATAAAAAGGTATTTATACTAACTCTCAGGTAATGAAACTCCAAAAATACCCCTGAACCGCACCCCCCAACTTATCATTCGCCCTTAACAATAAAAATACAAGTTCGATTCGCTCCCCTCGTTCCACTCCGACATTTGCCCCTTTTTCTCCATATGTCTTTCATTCAATATGAGCCACATACTACAACATGAGATGATAGAGACCAGTGATAATGAGGAAGAATGAATAAGAAATGTGCAAAGAAAGCATACCTGAAGTGCTCCTCTGATCCTCCAAAGATCAGTAAGCTTTCCTCCTTCTTGCTACTCTCAGCTCACCTACTATAGCTCCTTTCCCTGCCTTCCCTCACTCTAAAACCCAAAATATCCCTCTCTAGCTCTCTCTCAATTTCCTTTTTGTCTTTGCTTTTCTCTCGCTCACCTCTCTAAGAACCCAGAAAAATCAGTAGGTTCACTCCTCTGCTCACAACTCTCTCTTTTTCTCACAGTCCCAAAATGAGAATCTCCCATTTCCTCTCTCTAGCTGCACACTCTCTGGTTCCTCCCTAAAAAAATGGCTCCCTCTCATTTTTTCTCCTCTTCGTTTTTTTTTTCCTCCCCGTTTCTTGCCCCTCACAAAACTCCTGATGTCCCTCCAACAGTCTTTGCTACGTGTCTTCCTCTGGTTGCCTCTTCAGAAAATCACTGCCTCCATTAACAGACACGCTGCCACTTTCTAATACCCTCTTCAAACGACATGTGCTCCTAAAAAACTTCACCATCCGGCCAAAAGAAGTGGGAGCAATAGCAGTCCCCAAAATGGGTCTACACAAGTGTAATTCCGCAACTAAAATTTTGTATGTCTGCGGCAGCTCATGGCTGCAACCATAAGGGTGTTAATATCCCACATTGTTAGGGCATATTACTGTCCGCAACTACAAGCTTCCATATGAATGCAAGCTTACCTTGGCCGCTGTTATAGGTGGTGAGTGGGGTTTGTAGCCTATGCAATGGCTGAAGGTTTCAATTCTTTTCATTGGTAGCTAGGTTAATTGCACACTCATGTTACACTTTATTTTTGTTAAAAGTATAATGTCATGTTAAACGTATAACTTCCTAATATATTTTACATACTTGAAAATAATCCTTGGAATAACCATTCTTCGCAACATACAATAAACTTCTCACAAATAAACCACGTCATTATCAAGAGGCGAGTATTAAAACAATGCTCCATGGAGTTTAGTTTAAATTTAAAGACTCTTGCAGTATCTTTGTTTACAATTTCTAAGTTCCTAACCCACTCTCTGATTGCATCTGAAGTTGCATCCCTAAAATTTCCATTGGGAGATTTAACCTACTGTAAGAACAAGAAAACTTTTAATCATTAATACAAGTTTAACAAAAAAACCCCAATTAATCTTAATGTAAAATTTATGCCAAGCCAAACATGTGTGATTCCAGAAGCAGCCGGTTCAGGAATGGAGTTGATGAGGAGTTGTACCATCCTTCTTTCTTTTTGGATGATTCCCAATTGAACCCCTGATCAGTATCCAATCCAGTCCAGTGCATAGCATTGTATTGATAAAGCTAGGATGGCTGCAGAGTGGTCTTCCAATAAATAAAGCTGCCTTCCAACTGTAATAACATATTTTTGGTGATATTAGTACTCAACCCTTATGATAGCGAATAGATCACAAGATTTAATCACATCATTTGTCATGGCTCTAATCATCAACAAATATGTAATCTTTCCACAAAATCCAAGATGAAAAGAGTTAAACAAACATGGTTTGCCACAATCACAAATTCAGATACCTTTAGGGATCCAAGTCACTTTGTGGTCTTTCCAATAGTTTATGCACATCAAGATACAAAATCTCATTCCTTTTATGCACTCCCATTTCCCATGACTCATGCTGGCCAATATCTGCAAAATATTCTGCTCCACTTAGATGGAAAAATAATAAATGCACAATGTTACATATACAATAGTTATCTCCAAAAAACAGAAAGTCAAGAACCCATAAAAGAACTGATACATGATTTGGACAACCCTATTACACAATTTGATCCAGGCTAGGGAACACAACTAATTCTAAGTCTTTAAAAACCATGTTTGAAGAAGATGAAACAAGGAAATAATCTATTTAATTACTAAAGAGAATTTGAATAATAGTCAAGTTTATGTGAAGAAATTAGCAATTACCTTATTCAGTTTGTTATGGAAAGTTTGGAAAAAGAAAAAGGTTGAAGTGAGTAACATAATTAAACAAAAACATTAGTTGAACACATGAAAAGCAAGAAGCATCAAGGACCTCATACCACAAAATGAATATTTCCAAGTGGGTTCTGATTCTGATGGCAGCCAAAAGGTCACCAAAACCCTCAAAACCCAAATCTAGTTTAGGGAAGAAGAAAAGAACACATAATTAGTAACTCGTACACCTTTAGTTTTAAAAGTTTCACATCAGAATTTTGTCTAAAATTTTATTGTAATTTTTCCAACAAAGTGCACATTTTTTCTGTACAGAAGTATCATAACCTTCGTTGAGATCAACTCCAAGTGTAAAGCTTTGAAATGCAGAGCTTACTAGAGGAGCCTTGGTGAGGTAACTAAAGATGGTGGCAACTAGGTGGATGGAATGAAACTTGCCTTGCAAAATTAAACACCCTTTGAGTAAATGGATCATATCATATGAGGGTAAAAACCAAAGCAAGAGGGTCCCATAAGGATGTAGAAGAAAATAGTCCCCCCTTCAATTTTGAGTTGGATATGGACACTGAGCTTAGCAAGAAGGATCAAATCTAAGATGATGGTAACCACCAAAAGCTAGTCCCATGTACAATGATGTTACATCAAGAATTACTGTACATACCTTTGTACAATGATGTTATACATACCTTTGAAGGGGATCCTTGATATTAGGACCACATTTATCCACGTCACATACATTGGTCTCATTTTTCTCGTACGTATTCTTAAATTCAAATTTAGCAAGTAATCATCAACGATATTCCATTCAGAATAAATAAATACAACTCAGAGAGTACAAGCGACCTTTCAAACCAAAATCTGTGAACCAAGTCTTAAACAACAGTTTCCTTTTGCTGATATAGCTAATTGGCTGGAGGTTTTTTCAGACAATCACCACTATTGTCTCAAGTTTGCCTAATCCACGACAACAAGCATGCAAAAATGCTCCTCAATCTTCAATTGCTCTTGAGAGATCTGATGCAATATCTCCTCCTTTCTCAAGTTGTTCATCATCTCTAAAGACTAGCGGTCCATAGGCAACCAAAGTTGTATAGAGATGATCTGTGAAATTCTTTCGAGTATCTTTACCTCTAAAACTCAAGAATACATGATAACTACTACGGATGCAAGTAAAAGTAAAAGTAAAAGAAGAGGCTCTTTGAGTGGTAGATGAAGTCATTTGTGAATTGATGGTGCGAAAATTACAGGAGTTTGGAGAACAAGAGAGGGTCTTTGGATGCTCATTGAGTACTTCTCTTGGCCTTTAGCAATTTTGAAGTTTTCTATGCAACTTCAAATAAGAAAGGGCGAAACCTCAAAAGTGAAAACAGGTTAGCTGGCTGAAATGCTTTATTGCGTTTGTGGAGCTAGCATTGCTGCCTCTATTAGTAATTGTATCTTTCTTTTATAATTCCTATAGTATTCAATGATTTTTTTTTAATAAAATATATATATATAATACTTATTTTTACCTATTATTATCTATCACAGCAATTTTTTTAAGAAAAATTAAAATATGACACTTTACAAAATATTTTTTTATAATAGCAGACTATATGCCACAAATAGGATGAATGTGGAAAACATTTGTTCAAGACCCTTTTTTAAAAAAAAAGAAAAGTAAAATAATTAATTTGGCTAAAAAATAAATCTAAAAACATCTCTGTAAAAGCCATTTTCCAAGGAAAAAAACCCTAATTAACATTTATATTTATAAATAATAAAATAAGAAATAATTCATTTAAAATCAAATTTATATTAATAAATTTGAATTTTAGTGGGACATTATTTATGAATACCTTTCCTAAAATACCCATTTCACTTTAATCTTACTTCTTAATTATTTATTTTGAGAATAAATAAAATTCTAGTTTTCTTAGGAGGATTGATTGCAATGTCATAAGTTTGAAAAAAAAATGAAATCATTATAGATTTTATTTGATTTGAGTTTTAAAATTTTATTTGAATGAAAAAACATTTAAAAAAAATACTTTTTGTTAATTTTTGAGTGTATTACCATGTAGCAACCTTATCTAGAAAATAGGTCACATCAGTTCTTGGCTATATAAAAATTTTATATAATATTAAATTATATATTTACATGAATTATTTTCATAATAAATTTGAATAAATTTTTTTAAAAATAATGCTTCAATTAATTTTAGAATTTATCTTAAAAATCAATTAATTTATTTATTTTTTAATTTTTTTTATAACAATACTAAAAATAAATGGTAAGGGGAAAACCCTTAAAATTCATGCATGAATTAGACACAAAACATATCATAAAAAGATGTTTAGGAGTCGGCACATTGTCAAAATTCCAGCATCAAGAAAGACGAAATTTTAAAGAGAAGTATCTCTATAGAAAACATTTTTAATATTAAAATATAAATATAAATATAAATATAAAAGACGATTCCTCACGTGACCAAAACGATTGTATTTTTGGACCAACCGTATTTTTGAAATATTTTTTAATGTACGTATACAATTGTCAAAATTCTTTATCGCCCATTAACTGGTTCATATTGAGAATAGAAAAGGATAATATAAGTTTCATGAGAAGGGGTTAAGGAAATCTGAATCCAGCAGAGAGAAGGAAAAGATTACTTGATTTCCATGAACTCTATGGCAAGGAAAGATGCTATGCAAAGTTTGGTTTCTTAAAATCTTTTTACATTTTGTGGTTGCATCGTCACGCTCGTTCTCAATGATATTAGACTTACAGCTTCATTGATTTGTCTCTTTCTCCACTTTTTTTATTTTGCAAATTATTTTGTTTTCCCCTTTTCTTAGTCACCAACCAAACACTTTTGCCATTGGTGTTGTGTCATTTTAGTTCTTTTTTCCCCCCTCTGTTCTTGTTCTTTTCGTTGTCTATGATTTTGTTTTCTTTCAAAGAAGCTTATAAAGTAAAAAATGTTTGAAATGCAATCTTTTATATAACAATAAATAATCGAAAAAAAAAGATATAAAAAAATAATATATATATATATATATATATTCTAAAAAGTAATGTAGAGAGAAGAGGAGAATTGAGATAGTGAGAAAGAACTTTTCTCTCATTGACGTGTGATTTTCTTTTCACCAAAAGCTTTTTATAAACTCATAAAAGTTTAAAATTAATATTTGTCGGGCTTTGTGGAGCCTAGTTTTGTTTGATCCGGTTTGACGACCTGACTCGAATAATATTGCGTGGGTTTTTAATGGGAGATTTACCGAGGCTTAGTCCATGGAGTGAAGGCTTGGACTGATAAATTTTTGGGCCCGTTTAGCCCATTGTGGAACCGTCTTTTGTAATTAGGGTTTTTTAGTGTGGTGTTGTTGCCGTGTTTTATACCGAGAGAAAATATTGTAGCCGAAAGTTGTACTCTGTATTCTTCCCTGATAAGAGTGATATCCTTGCAACTCCGTGGACATAGGCAAATTGCTGAACCACGTAAATATTGTCTTGTGCTTGTGATTTATCTATTTTTTGTTTCTCACAAGTTGGGAATTCGGCTTAATTCCCTTCAACATCTTCATTTAATCATTTTAACATGAGTATTAATGAAGGACTTGTATTTACAATCTTTTAATATGGAGGACTTAAGGCTCCCCCTCCCCTCCTCCCATTTGTTTTTAACGTAAAACAAAGTCTCTCATAGAAAAAATGAGAGAAAATAAGAGGGGAAAGAAATGAAAAGAAGTTGAGCATCGAAAGGGAATTAAACAATGATAGAAAAGGGGAAAAGAAAATGAGAAAAAAAGAAAAGAAAAAGAATAATCAAAGGATGGAGTACTCAGAAAACTCACCTCACAGTAATGTTGTTGATTCTCTTTTTGTTTTATTCTACCTTACCTTCACCTCATGTCCATTGTCGAAGAATTGTGATGCATAAGCCAAAAATAAAAACCATAAAGAGAGAAAAAAAAACTAAAATATTCTTCTCATGAAAGATTAAACGATCTTGTTTTGACACTCACTACAATGCTGTTTTTTTTTTTGTTAAACAACATCTATTTTTGGGTTGCTTTGTATCGTCATAACGTATGGTATCGAAAATATCAAAATGACACAACTAGTATCTCAAACAATACAATATATTTTCTAATACACTGTATGGTATGTATCGATTCCACATATGATAGGTATCACATGATAAATATCATGTATCGTATAATATTGATAGCAATGCCTGTAATGCTTCTTGGAAAACAGTTAAAAGATGATTCCTCCTAAAAACACTTCAACTACCAAATGCACATTTAAGCACTTAAATTAGAAAAACAGTTATTGAAGCACATTAAGCACTTAATGTGTTTGACAGTGATTTAAGAAACATTTCTAACCTTTTTAATACTTGAATGATAAAAAAATTCAAATGTTAGAAATGTTAGAAACGCTTTCTAGAATTACTACCAAACGGGTTCTAAATTAGATAAACAGTTATTTTAAATTTTTAACATTTAAAAAAAAGTTGTTGCACAAACCGAAGTACTAATATACGACATTGAAGTTTAGAAAAATCTAACACTTTTATACATCCTTACAAAGAAGCTCCACTTATCTTTAGTGAGAAAAATACATTTCAAATGATGGAAAGACCAATAAGCAAAGTGTTTTAACATCAAAGTTCTTCGACATCCACTTTCTCGATCACCTTTGCTCTTTATTAGGATTTGGTTGTTTCAAAATGAGATTGTCTTCGAAACCAACCCGACCTTCGTTGTCAGAACCCTTAAAATCTTCATTATTTCCATACCATGGCATACTGCCACACTATAATAGTAAAACTTGTCATTCTTGTCAGCCTTATCAACTAGGTTATTTCCTCCTAAAAATAGAGTCTACCTACTGTTTGAATGAACCTCTTGAGGCATTGAGGTTGAACGAAATCCATTGTGATAATCAAGATAAACACTCGTTGGAATCTTAAATTGATATTGGGTGGAACTGAATCCTGTCACTGTTGTAGTGTTAGTCCTGGCCAAGAGGCAATACTGAGCTACTGTAGTTTGTTAAACTTGATTTTACTAGAACTTAAGGTCCTCATAATTTAGGTTGTTTGCCATCACTGAATGGCCCAAGTTGGTGATGTTTGTTAAGAGGGTGTCTAGCATCTGTGGAGACTAAAGATTGAGTATAGTTGGCCTGGCAGCTTTGATTAGTTTCCCATCTGAGCTGGAATGTTTAACCCGTAAGCACCATTGAAGTTGTTCATGCTAGGGTGGATAGCAGGGTCCCGATGTGTCACGCCCCAAGACCCACTTCAAGGGTGTGACGGTCATTTCACACCTCAAACCCTAAGGCTTAAAGTGTAACCTAACCCAAACAATTATCTTGTAACTGGAAGTTACCAATTACCAAATACTTGTTCAGAGTAGCGGAACAAAATTCTAAAATCTTCAAAACTTAACTTTAAAACTAAGCATCCATCAACCAAAATCCATTATCCAAATAAATTGCAAACTCAAACAATTCAAGTGCTGACAAAATTTTCATAATCTCCAAATCTCAACTTCAAACTATCATTAAAAAATAAATAAAAGTTTAATATCTAAATAGCTTCCAAAAACCAAATAATCCAAATGAACATAAACTTATAAGCTAACAATGTCCAAAAATAACATCCTAAGCAAAATCCTAATGATGACCATTCCCCGACCTAGCCATCACTTCACCCGAACTAAAGGTACTTGAAAAGTAATCAACAAATAGGAATGAGCTCAAAGCCCAATAAGGAACATTAATGCAGTCCATGGATCAAATATTTCAAGTTCACTTGCAAAATAGAAGATATTATAACTAATTATTTTCATAAACCTTTGAGTTAATTTTGCCAATACATTCAAAACTTTTAACTATACATTTTCATTTTTTATTCAAATATTTTCATATCAAATTTAGTCAAAACATTCAAATCATTTATTTACTCTGGTCATCAAACATCAAATGGTGCCCAGTTAGGTGGGACTTTTCAAATAGGTGGCTAGCCTCAAATTGTTCCTTTAAGGTGGACAGAACCAAACACTACTAGTACTAGTAATCTCTAACCAAACCCCTAGAGGCTGGGGTCCAACTCAATTACATTCCCCACCAAGAAATGTAAAGGTCAACTATTATATCCTGTTGACAAGGGCCAAACAAACCAGAGTCAAACACTTATTTCAATTATTCAAATTTGCAAAACATAATATCTCCACATTTCTCTAATGTAAACAAAATATAAGGTTCTAACATACTTTTCATGCAAAACATATTTGATCCATGCATAAAACAAATAATAACTCTAAACGTTTCCAAATGATGTATATAAAAATTTGTTTCTAAAAAAAAAAAAACAATTGCATTAATTTCCCTTACCTCAAAAGAAGTCATAAAAAACTTTGGAGAAAAATAATTATGGAAAATCTACTCTTCACCTAATATAACATAAGAGAAATAACTATTACTATTTATCTATAATTTAACTAATCTATTCCTTATTTAAATAAATTAATAAATCCTCAATTTGTTTCTAATAACACATTACTAATTTAATTAAATTGCAATTTTATTTCATTATAAAATTCTAATATATATATATATATATATATATATATATATATATATATTGTTGACGTTTCTACATGTAAGAGAAGTTTCTTTGGAGTTCATTAGTTATTTAAGTAGTAACAATGTCTTGGCTATTTCAAGCTTTTTTTTTTTTTTTTTCTATTTTTATTTCTTAGGCTGGTGTACTTTTTGAGTCATGCTTCTAGCACACATGGATTGCACCCCCTGCAACTACCTCATTCTATTTATTATATTAAACCATTATTACTATATCTTATTTATTAACCTAAAACTAACTAGTTCCCACACGCAGACAACCATTTTTTTTTTCCACAATTCTTCTATCTTCCAGTGCACACGCATTCTTTTTTTTTTTTTCTTCACCATTCTTCTATTTTCCAGTGCACACATGTTTTTTTTTAATCAAATTGTTTTAATATTTTTTCTAATCCCTTAAGCCACAATTAACAATATATTTATTTATTTATTTTTAATAAATTAACCCTAGTCTAAATCGAAATCTTCCAAATAATCTTTTTTTTTTTTCATCTGAAAACTTAAGATTTCCTAATTAATCAAAATCTTAAATTTTCACTATTTTGATATTAAAACGAATAAAATAAAATAAAAAAACTAACCCTAATCTAGATTGAGGTTTTCCAAAAAAAATATATCATGTGCTTAAAATTAACTAATGAATCTTAAATATTAATCTAGGGGTTAGAATCTTACCTATAAAGATTTGTTCTTCAAACCCTGAAATCCGACTCCAATCTTACATTCTCAGGAACTCTCTGCGAATAGGAACGTGATTCAGAAAAGAACAGGAAGAACAGAATTCTAATTTATACCTAGGGTATTTATTCGTAAAATTACCTTTTCACCCCTTTTCCAATTTATTAAATTAATTAATTAATTAATTAATTTAATATTATTATTAATAATATTTTCCTAAAAAGAAACTTGGGCGTTACATCCTCCCCTCCTTAACAAAAATTTAGTCCTCTAAACTTGACATACCTGAGTCTTGAAATAATTGAGGATGTTTTTCTCTCATCTCTTCTTTTAACTCCCAAGTGGCCTCTCGGATACTATGATTGCTCCATTGGACCTTTACCAACTTGACAACAACATGTTGTAATATCTTATCCATCACATCCACAATTTGAATGGGCATCTCTTCATAGGTCAAGTCCTCAGAAATTTGAATAGGCTCGAACTCCACAACATGAGAGTGGTCATAAATATATTTCCTCAAAGTTGAAACATGGCATACATTATGAATCTTAGATAGACTTGGGGGCAAGGCCACTTTATAAGCCAAAGTGCCTACTCTTCCTAATACCTCAAATGGTCCCACAAAACGAGGACTGAGTTTCCCTTTTCTTCCAAATCTCATTATAGACTTCATAGGTGAAACTTTCAAGAAAACATGATCACCCACCTCAAACTCCAAATCTTGTCTGCGATTATCAGCATAACTCTTCTGTCTACTTTGTGCTACTTTTAATCTTTCCTTAATTAAGGAGACCTTTTCGACAGTCAACTGCACAAGTCCAGGCCCCAAAAGTTTTTTCTCTCCAACATCATCCCAACAAACAGGAGATCGACATCTCCTACCATATAACGCCTCAAAAGGTGCCATCCCAATGCTAGCTTGAAAGCTATTATTATAGGCAAACTCCACTAGGGGCAAATAATCATCCCAAATACCTTTTAGGTCCAAAGCACAAGCTCTCAACAAATCTTCCAAGACCTGAATTACCCTCTCTGATTGACCATCAGTCTACGGATGAAAAGCAGTACCAAAACTCAACTTAGTACCTAATGCTTTTTGTAAACTATGCCAAAATCTAGAAATGAAACGAGGATCTCTATCAGATACTATAGAAATAGGTACACCATGCATTCTCACAATCTCCTTAATATAAAGTGAAGCCAAACGATCCATAGAAAAATTGACTTTCATAGGCAGAAAATGAGCAAACTTTGTCAATCGATCAACAATCACCCAAATCGCATTATTGCCCCTTAAGGTCCTTGGTAACCCTGTCACAAAATCCATAGTAACATGTTCCCATTTCCACTCGGGAATAGAAAGTGGTTGCAAAAACCCTGCTGGTCGTTGATGCTCAGCTTTCACTTGTTGACACACCAAACATTGAGCCACAAATTGCACAATATCTCGTTTCATACCTGACCACCAATAATTCTATTTCAAATCTTTGTACATTTTTGTCCCTCCTGGGTGGATCCCAAGCCTAGAACAATGAGGTTCTTCCTTAAATCTCCATCATTTGGGACACACAATCTAACCCTAAACCTCAAAATTCCATCATCTGATAAAACAAAGTCAGGCTTACTGCCTTTTTTAACCTCTGCCATAAGTTTCACTAAATTCAAATTGTTTTTTTGTAGGGCCTTAATTCTCCCAACTAAGTCTGGTTGTACTCTAAAGTTCGCCACAAAAGCTCACGAGTCCAAAACTCTCATATGGACTTGTGAATTCCTCAAATCTTCCAATAATTGACTCTGACAACCTCTAATAACTGCTAAGGAACCAACAAATTTCCTACTCAAGGCGTCAGCCACAACATTTGCCTTCCCTAGGTGATACTGAATAATGTAGTCATAGTTTTTAAGTAGTTCAATCTACCTCCTCTGTCTCATGTTCAATTCCTTTTGGGAAAAAAAATACTTCAAACTCTTATGATTTGTGAATATCTCACAAGTTTCACCAAAAAGAAAATGTCTCCAGATCTTAAGTTCAAAAACCACTCCAACTAACTCCAAATCATGAGTAGGATAATTTCGTTCAAAAGGCTTCAACTGTCTAGAAGCATAAGCTACAACTTTCCCATGTTGCATAAAAACACAACCCAAACCCTGACGAGAGGCATCACTATACACCACAAACTCTCCTGAGCCTGAAGGGATAGTCAAAATAGGAGCTGTCACTAATTTGTTCTTTAACTCTTGGAAACTACGTTCACAATCACTAGACCACTCAAACTTAACCCCTTTCTGAGTTAACCTGGTCAGAGGTAGGGCAATCTTAGAGAACCCCTCAATAAATCGCCTATAGTAACCAGCCAGTCCTAAGAAACTTCGAATTTCGGTCATAGTATTAGGTCTTTTCCAACTTGACACGACATCTACCTTTCCAGGGTCAATAAAGATGTCATCCTTGGTCACCACATGCCTAAGGAAAGAGACTTTGTCTAACCAGAACTCACACTTCTTTAGTTTAGCATACAATTGTTTATCTCTGAGAGTCTGTAATACAATACTCAAATGGCGCTCATGCTCCTCACTACTCTTTGAGTACACTAAAATATCATCTATAAAAACTACCACAAACTGATCTAGATAGGGTTTGAATACCCTATTCATTAAGTCCATAAAAGCAGCAAGTGCATTAGTCAAACCAAAAGGCATAACCAAAAACTCATAATGCCCATATCTAGTTTGAAAAGCAGTCTTAGGTACATCTTCACTTCTAACCCTTAACTGATGATAACCAGACCAAAGATCAATTTTAGAGAACACACATGCACCCTGGAGTTGATCAAACAAATCATCAATCCGAGGAAGGGGATACTTGTTCCTCACTGTCACCTTATTCAACTCTCTATAATCAATGCAGAGTCTCATAGATCCATCCTTCTTCTTTACAAATAAAACAGGAGCTCCCCAAGGTGAAACACTAGGCTTAATGAAGCCCTTATCTAACAACTCCTGAAGTTGAATCTTCAACTCCTTAAGCTCTGTAGGTGCCATCCTATAAGGGGCCTTAGAGATAGGAGTTGTCTCTGGTGCCAAATCAATGGTGAACTCCACCTCCCTCTCTGGTGGCAAGCCAAGTAGATCCTCTGGAAAGCCATCAGGATAGTCCCTTATAATGGGTATATCTTCCAACTTTAAATCATTTTCCTCATTCACAATATAATCCAAAAAGCCTTGACAACCTTTCTTGAGCAAAGAACTAGCTCTCAAGGCTGAGATCATACGCAGTGGTTTGTCCACATGCTTCCCCTCAAAACTAAAATCAGGCTGACCAGGAATTCTAAACGTCACTCTTTTCCCAAAAAAATCAGCAGATGCATGGTATGAAGCTAACCAATCCATCCCCAAAATCACATCAAAATCCTGAAGGTCAAGAAGTACTAAGTCAACTATCATTTCTCTATACCCAATCATCACACAACAATCTCTAAGTATTTTATTAACCACAACAAAATCTCTCAAAGGAGTAGCAACAAATAAATCAAAGTCCATGTTATCAATCGGCATACCCAACAAACCAGCAAAAGATACGGAAACAAAAAAGTACGTTGAACCAAGATCAATTAAGGCTCTAGCAAATAAGGTGTGAATTCGAAGAGTACCTGTCACTACATCAAAAGTAGCCTGAGCACCTCTATGAGTCATAGCAAATACCCGCCCTAGGCTTCTGTTTATCATCTTTATTCTTCTTCTTAGGCTTCCCAAATACAAACTTCTTACTCTCTGGACAATCCCGAACCATATGTCCCTATTTTCCACAACCAAAACAAGCTTCTGTCTCTCTATAGTATGGCCTACCCCCATGCTTCTTGCCACAAGTAGGACAAATCCCATCTAAATTTTGTGCTGTTTTTCCTTTATTCTGATTTCTATTTGGAGCAGATTTTTTCTGTGCTTGGTTACCATGAGCACCATCATTTCTATTCCTCTTCCTTTGTTGTTCCCTATACTGGTGAAGCTCTTCATTATCCTTCTCTGCAATAAGGGCTCTGTCTACCACCTTTGAATAAACACTAAGCTTCATAATTGATATCTTATTCTTCAGATAAGGCTTCAGTCCATCCTGAAACTTTAATGTTTTTTCATCCTCTGTAGTAATCAACTGTGGGGCAAAATGTGATAGTTCGGTAAACTTAGCCTTGTATTGGGCCACAGTCAAATTTCCCTGTTCCAGACGGACAAACTCTCCCACCTTTTGTCATCGAACATTGTCAGGAAAGTACTTCTTATAAAAAGCCTCCCTAAATTGACTCCAAACAATAGGCCTTTGATCCTCCAAAAGCCTCTTAGTCATGTGCCACCAATGGTCTGCCTCTTTGTCTAACATAAATGCTGCATAAGAGGTTTTTTGCTCCTCGGAACAATTAATGACATCAAAGAGTTTCTCTATTTTCATGATCCAAGCCTCTACCTCTGTTGGATCTGAAGTACCAGAAAAGTAAGGGGGACCCAACTTCTTAAAGTCGTCAAAGGAGCTACCCCTAGTAGATGAGGATTGTCCTTGACTATTACTTCCAATAGCTCTAGCTTGACGCTCAACCAAGCTAGCCAAAGTCCCTAAATATCTATAAAGCCCTTCAGTTCTCATAGGGGGCAAAGCCTCAAGTGGAGGAGGTATATCATCATTAGCTTGATTGTTTTGGGAAGATGCAGGTTTCCTTGGTGGCATGGTGTCCTATAAAGCAACAAGTATAACTAAATTAGTCACTAAGAAGTCAAATAAGCAAATCAAAATTGTAAGGAATAAAAGGAATCAGACTAGATGAAGTTGAAACTTAAACTAATGCGTCACTCATCTATTCCCAAAGGTAAACTAAACAAGTTCCCATCAAGATCACAACCTAGTGCTCTAATATCATTTATAACAACCCACTCTCAACCGTGTAGATATTTTCCGCTTTGAACCCAAAGAGGCCCTAACAGCTTTAAAACACGTTTACTTGGTTAAGAGGAGCCTCTACATATATAGCGCCAGGAATTTTCTCCTAATATTAAATTAATTAATTAATTAATTTAATAAATTGGAAGAGGGGTGAAAATGTAATTTTACGAATAAATACCCTAGGTATAAATTAGAATTTTGTTCTTCCTGTTCTTTTCTGAATCACGTTCCTATTCGCAAAGAGTTCCTGAGAACGTAAGATTGGAGTCGGATTTTAGGGTTCAAAGAATAGATCTCGATAGGTAAGATTCTAACCCCTAGATTAATATTTTAGATTCATTAGTTAATTTTAAGCATATTATATATTTTTTTTGGAAAACCCAAATCTAGATTAGGGTTAGTTTTTTTTTTTTTTAATTTGTTTTAATATCAAAATAGTGAAAATTTAAGATTTTCATTTATTGTTGGAAATTGGGAAATCTTAAGTTTTCAGATGAAAAAAAAAAAGATTCTTTAGAAGATTTCAATTTAGACTAGGGTTAATTTATTAAAAATAAATATATAAATAAATAAATATATTGTTAATTGTGGCTTAAGGGATTAGAAAAAATATTAAAATAGTTTGATTTAAAAAAAAAAAAAAACGTGTGTGCACTAGAAGATAGAAGAATTGTGGGAAAAAAAATGGTTGTCTACGTGTGGGAAACTGGTTAGTTTTAGGTTAATAAATAAGATATAGTAATTATGGTTTAATGTAATAAATAGAATGAGGTAGTTGTAGGGGGTGCAATCCATGTGTGTTGGAAGCATGACTCAAAAAGTACATCAGCCTAAGAAATAAAAAAAAAAAATAAAGCTTGAAATAGCCAAGACATTGTTACTACTTAAATAACTAATGAACTCCAAAGAAACTTCTATATATATATATTATAGAATTTTATAATGAAATAAAATTGCAATTTAATTAAATTAGTAATGTGTTATTAGAAACAAATTGGGAATTTATTAATTTATTTAAATAAGGAATAGATTAGTTAAATTATAGATAAATAGTAATAGTTATTTCTCTTATGTTATATTAGGTGAAGAGTAGATTTTCCATAATTATTTTTCTCCAAAGTTTTTTATGCCTTCTTTTGAGGTAAGGGAAATTAATGCAATTGTTTTTTTTTTTTTAGAAACAAATTTTTATATACATCATTTGGAAATGTTTAGAGTTATTATTCGTTTTATTCATAGATCAAATATGTTTTGCATGAAAAGTATGTTAGAACCTTATATTTTGTTTACAACAGAGAAATGTGGAGATATTATGTTTTGCAAATTTGAATAATTGAAATAAGTGTTTGACTCTGGTTTGTTTGACCCTTGTAAACGGGATATAATAGTTGACTTTTACATTTCTTGGTGGGGAATGTAATTGATTTCAACCCCAGCCTCTAGGGGTTTGGTTAGAGGTTACTAGTATTAGTAATGTTTGGTTCTGTCCACCTTAAAGGAACAATTTGAGGCTAGCCACCTATTTGAAAAGTCCCACCTAACTGGGCACCATTTGATGTTTGATGAACAGAGTAAATAAATGATTTGAATGTTTTGACTGAATTTGATATGAAAATATTTGAATAAAAAATGAAAATATATAGTTAAAAGTTTTGAATTTATTGGCAAAATTGACTCAAAGGTTTATGAAAATAATTAGTTATAATATCTTCCATTTTGCAAGTGAACTTGAAATATTTGATCCATGCACTGCATTGATGTTCTTTATTAGGCTTTGAGCTCATTCCTTTTTGTTGATTACTTTTCAAGTACCCTTAGTTCGGGCGAGGAGTGATGGCTAGGTCGGGGAGTGGTCATCATTAGGATTTTGCTTAGGATGTTATTTTTGGACATTGTTAGCTTATAAGTTTATGTTCATTTGGTTTTTGGAAGCTATTTAGATATTGAACTTTAAATTTTTTTTTTTTTTTTTTTTTTTTATGATAGTTTGAAGTTGAGATTTGGAGATTATGAAAATTTTATCAGCACTTGAATTGTTTGAGTTTGCAATTTATTTGGATAATGGATTTTTGTTGATGGATGCTTAGTTTTAAAGTTAAGTTTTGAAGATTTTAGAATTTTGTTCCGCTACTCTGAACAGGTATTTGGTAATTAGTAACTTCCAGTTACAAGATAAATGTTTGGGTCAGGTTACACTTTAAGCCTTCGGTTTTGAGGCGTGAAATGACCGTCACGCCCTTGGAGTGGGTCTTGGGGCGTGACAGAATGGTATCAGAGCCGATCCCCGACCCTGATGTGGGGTTTGTTTGGCCTCGTAAGGGGTGTTTGTCTGTTTGACCCCACTATTCCATGGTACATAACGAGGACGTTATGTCTATATGAGGGGTGTTTATGATGTCCCACATCGGATAGGGGAGAAAGTTCATGACGCTATATATGTAGAGGCTCCTCTTAACCAAGTAGACGCGTTTTAAAGCCGTGAGGGCCCCTTTGGGTCTAAAGCGGAAAATATCTACACGGTTGAGAGTGGATCGTTACACGATGAATCTGAAATGGAGGTTTGGGCCATACAAGGCCAACATTGCTGTTGATCTATTGAACTCAGTCAGATGGCCAGGAGGGAGCAGCAGATAGAAATAAAGACTAGATCAAAAGGCCAGCTAAGAGCTGAATGAGTTGAAAGCACATGCTTCTCCAATAAACAAATTGCTCCTGCTTTTAATTTGTCGCAGTTTATCCTCTTGGGAATCCATATTACAAGGTATAACAACAAGAGCAGAATCTTGAGGGAAAGATGAGAATAATGTTAACGAAGGCACAAAAAGTGGCTTTGGTGGTGTCACATCGTTCTCTCCTACCCATCCAGGTCCAAACTTCACTCCAAGGGGCAATGCTCTAAAACTTGGTATCTGTGGAGATCAAAATTTGAAGGAAAATCAGCAACCCTTAAATTTATTTATTTATTGATAGATGAAGAGCACATCTATGAAATCTACATTGATTTTACACCTCCCAGTAATCATATTCCAACTGATCACACAATTGATCCTCACAAAACAAATAGAAATTCCTGAATTACTTGGGCATAACTGAATACACCCCTCACAGTAATTAAATAGATGAAGAACACATCTATGAAATCTACATTGATTTTACACCTCCCAGTAATCATATTCCAACTGATCACACAATTGATCCTCACAAAACAAATAGAAATTCCTGAATTACTTGGGCATAACTGAATACATCCCTCACATGTTTTCTGGGTAGTGAGGGATTGACTGTAACAAGGAGCCTTGCTTGGAAGATCAAATCTATAATTATGAGGAACATTAAGCAAGTATCATACCACATTATCACACTGCCAGAGATTATGTTCTTCTTCCAACAGTTAGCCAAGGCACTAGCAACATGACCATTTCCATGTTGTTCTTATTTGAAATGTGGTAAAGTATACATATATATATATATAAACAAGAACTCAGAAAGAATTCATGTGGTATCAGTACTCTAAATTTCTTTTCCTTTTTATTTTCCCATTCTAGTTCCTAGGAAGCAAAGAAAGTTGCCTAATGAGCTTACATTGCAATATTAGATATAAACAAGAGGAACCAAAATGAACATTATCATAATAGGATTAATAAAAATGTATTTACCTTATATTTTGCTAAATCATTGATTCAATCTTGAGAATTCTTTTTCTCCTTGACTATGCATATTAATTTCTAGGGAAGTACACATTCTTCTCTATCATAGACCTTTTCATATCACTGCAATCCACGCAAAAATGAAAGAAATTCATTTGAGATTATATTTAAATATGGATTATACTTGAGAAGAATCCAAACAATAATGGAGCTACATAGATACACATGATTAACAGGTAGTATGAAACACATAATGGAGCTTGATTGAATTAACCAAGGTCCTTATCCAAAAAACCACTTAAGCAAAAAGTCATGCAAACTCCATCTAAGGTTAAATATTTTAAATAATCCTTTACCATTGATTAAGATCCTTAATTCATAGACTAAAATCCAAATTAAAAAAAAACCTCCAATAATTAGACTGCATTTGTAAAACATTTATGCCTCTTCATCAATGAAGATCATCCTATTATATGATAAATTTTCTAAGATTTGACTCACATATATAGAACTACATAAAGCAAATTCACCCTAGATTAATCATTTCAAATCATTTATGATTCAAAATTAACAAGAACTAGAATCTCAATATACTTAAATTTTAATTTCTCATATTAAAAATCAAAATGAACTTTTAATTCAAAATATTAAATTAGTGTTTAAAACTTTCATATTGTAATTAAATTCTAATGATTCAATAATTCAAAATACCTTTTTTTTTTTTTAACCTTTAAAATGTGTTTAATAATTCTATCAAAATATATAATTCATGAGGCTAACAAAGAATCAACATTTACATACTATTCACCCCAAATAATTAAATCTCCTAACATAATAGAAAATCTAGGAAGTAGATCTCATAAAATCAAGTTAATAATTTAAGAACAAATTAATATACAACACTCTTCATCTAAGCTAAATAATCTGAAATAATTCAAGAAATATGCTGATTAATTAATCCAAAAATCCTAAATCTAGTTGAAAATTTTGCTAACCATAAATCATTATAATTGCTAAGTATATGAATGAATATACTTAGGTTTCAAAATACTTACCTTTTATTAACTCAACTTGGTGGCATGACTAAGAAATCGAATTTTCTCCTTTTACTCATGAAGTTTATGAGTCAACTTTGAAGATACAAAAAAAAAAAAAAAAAAAACTCACTTTATAAAATTGAGTGAGAGATTGATGATTTGTAACAAAGGCAATACCACCAAGAGTTGCAAAAAGCTCACATAAAAGGTGCTTGATATGGATTTGCTACTTAAGTTAGCAAGTTGGAGGAAAGTAAAACACGGAGAAGAGAAAATTTTTGTGTACCTTATAATTTTAATAGAGCACTCAATTTATAATGGATAAGTTCGTTTGAAGATTGGGATGATGCCTAGGGTTGGAATTATGATAAGATTATGATAACCCTGATCCCATGTTATTCTTATCACTCTTAGGATTTTATAGTAGGTAAGCCTTATCTAAAAGGAATTTTGGAAATATTGTGATCCTTTAAAGGGAAAAGGGCCTTGGTGGGACTTAATTGGAGTGACTAGACCAAAAGAACAACATAAAGATGCAGATTTGGGCAATTTAGCCTTAATGATTGCCATGAATCATCCTCACCCTTGCAGCTCGGGCCTAGATTGAGATAAGCAAGCTTGAGTTAGTTCACATGAGCATAGCCTAACTTAATTAGGCATATCTAAGCTAGTTGGTATGGGCCCCACTCAACCTTGTCAAGGAAGCCTTGAAAAGGCTTAGAATGGCATGATGACATAGGCTTGGGTGAATATATAGGCCACTTGGACCTTTCTTAACTTAGGCTTACCTAAGCATATCTAAGTAGGTAGTGGGCTAGAGTTGAATTTTGTAGACAAGATGCCATAGGCTCAAGCTCATATTATTTGTGGTACTTGTTATTGAGTAAATTATATTTTAATTAAATCAATTATATCCTATGGGTTAAGCTACTTTAAGTTTCACGAGGTTTCACCATAACATATCAATAATTAATTCTTGGGTTTTTTTTTGGGCTATTTGATTAATTGAAACCCATCTTATGGCTAATTAATTAAATAGGACCAATGAGCTAGATTAAGTGAACTTAGCCCATATTTTGGGGCCCAACCATTTGTCCATTTCTAGCCTATATAAAAGCTTTTAGAGTTTAGGGTTAGGCTAACTCTTAATCTCACACCTTCTAAAAGAATTGTAGTCTCCATCTTCCTCGATCTAAGTGTTAATATCCAAATAGGAGTCATTGGGTAGAAGACATACAAGAGGTCTTCAAGAGTTTCATGAATTCATGAAATTGAAGAGAAATAGTGCGCGGGAACATCCAAATTCAATGGTATGGTTTATGAAACTTAAAGATCCTATTTTTGAATTGTTATGATTTTCACTATGCTAGGTTTGAGATGCCAACAATGCCAATTTGGAATCTATGTGATGCCAACAAAACTTCCTAGCAGCCTTAAGTTTGATATGAGTCATTTCATAAGGGCAAAGGCTGCATTGGAACATGTAGCTCTCCCAGTCACAAAGAGGAATTGAATGCTATCAGAGATAGGGTTGAGTTTGTTACTTTAAGTTCTACTAATCTATTTTTTTTTTTCTAGTGTTTTCCAATCGTCTCTCATTTCGTTACTTTTCTTATGTTTTTGTTTTTTAGATTATTCTCATTCATAGTAATTAAGAAGGATAATTACATTTATCTTTTATGTATTTCTTAGCTAAAAATGAAAAAGAAACATAGAAAAAAATTTCATACGATTTTGAAGAGAAAAATGAATATTAAAATGTACCTTTTGGTATTTGACCTCAAAACAAAAACTAGCATATGCTTGAAAGCCATTCTCATCATTTTCTCATAGCATTTATTAGTTTTTCTAAAAAGAATTAATATTGAACTAAGAAATGGAAAAAATGAAATGTATTTTCATCATCTATAGTAACATTTCACAAAAGTTGTGTGCTATTAAAACCATTTAGTCATTAATGTCTACTAGAAAAAAAAAACTTTGAGATGCTTCTAGATAAAATTTCAAAACTTTACTCTTACCATCTTCTAGAATAAGTTAAATTCAACTACAAGGCCCATTATTCACTAGTTGTTGATTTGAACCCTCCTTGTCTGTTGGGATGAGCCTTCTTCACACCATCTTTCCTATTGATCCATTGGAAATATGGCTTCAGCTTCCATTCTTCTCAAGGCCAAAGATGCTTCTGCATCTAGTCAATCGTCTGATGCTTTCCTTTCTTATCCACTACAGAATTGAAAAAAAAACATGTGGATACTAATATAGTTTTTGAATAATACAAAATCAGTTGTTATTTAAGGAAACTGATCATATTTGGGTGTTACATAACTATAACTTAAGTTTTTTATTTTGATTAGAGATTTTTAGGAATTGAAAATTTGTGCATAATATATATTATCAAATTAACATATGAACTTAAAAATTAAAATTATAACTAACAGATAAAAAGGCTTTGACTTGTACTCAATGTTTGTATAAAAAGTTGATTAAAGACATGGTTTTGAGTATATGAATACAAATCAATGCTTTTACCTTGAATTTGTGCTAGGGATAGCAATAGGGTGGGTTCAAACAAGTCGCCTCCCACATCCTAAACCCATTCCATTTACACAAAGTAATTCCTATCGCCACCCTAAAAACAAATAAACAGTACGTGATGAGACAAGTATGAGAATTTCCCATATTTGCCCTACCCCATTTGATTTTTAATTTTTTTAAAACAATTACATTAAAATTAATATAATTTATAAATAAGTAAATATTATAATTTTTGTAACTTATTTTATTAATAAGTAATTTTTTATTTTATATGTATTAAAATAGGAAAATAAAAAAACAATTAAATTATTTTTAAAATTAGTTATATATAATTAGGATAAGGCAATAATCAAACTTGTCCTAAACTCATCCCTAGTTTAAAGAAAAATCTCAAACTCACCTCTAACCCTTTTATCTTAATTCCAAACCCATCCCATTAGAGGTAGGGTAGGGTGAGGTTAGTACTTGAAAAAACCTACCTTATTGTCATCGATAATTTAGTGGGCAAATCAATGTTTTTAGCTTCAATTTGTGCTAAGGCACAATTTAGTGGACTAATTCTTTATTTTAAAGAAAATGCAGAAATAAAGAGTAAAAAGAATATTTAAGAGTCAATGGAGAAAGATAGCTAAGAAAGTGTTGAAGAAAAAATGACTTAACATGATTACAAAGAGTGTAGTTAAGTATTAATCAAGGAAAAATTATAGTATGAAAGGATCATGGCATAGTCTTGCGATTTTTGAAGATTAGAAGTGTACTTCAAGTGCAAGAGGACATCTTAGTTTGATATTAGAAAAGCTATGAGGAATTAGTAAATCAAAATTTCCATATGTGGTTATGAAGACAAAATGCCACATTGAATTTTGATGTGTTACAAGCATAGAATCAAAACATGGATATGGAAATCTAGAAAGACAGTATCTATAATTGAAAATTTTATGCGACCATATGTATACATCAAAATTTTGATGTGGGGGAGAATGAAGTAGGAGCTCACATCAAAATTTCATTGATCAAATTAATGAGAGGGTTAATATATTGAATTTTGATTTGTGGTTCATGTTAAATAGATTTCCATTATAAATTATCCTTTTTTATTCAAGGTGAACTTTAGGTGGGGTAAAAGGCTTGTAATAGTTACTTTTACACTTGTTTTAATGATAAGGAATAATGAGATGTTACCACATAGCTTATAACTTTATTGAGAATCTTCTAAACATTTTTGTAATTCATATTTTGAATTTAGTTTAGAGCTTTTTATATTTTTCTTTTCCATCCACTCCATTTTCTCGCACTTTCTTAGCTATAGAACATGGGAACCAAGGTTGAATTTCTTATGATTAGTGATTAGATCTTTATATATCTAGAGAATGAATGCATTTAAGGGAGAATTTCAATGATGAGTATATCTCTTGTTATAAATTCTATCTCTATTCTCCAAATTCTTGGATCTCAATTATCAATGCGACAAAATTCTCTTTGGATCTATTAAGACCTGATATCTTTGATGCTTATATTGGCTCACTAAATGCTTATTTTTTATATTTGATTTATTAATCATAGACTTTGATTAAGGATGTGCAAAATCTTATATTACATCTTGAGATGAATTTGGACTTAGAAGTTGCAAAGACCCAAATTTGAAAAAGACATATAGATCCTCTTGAAGAATGCCAAGATTCTATTCTTAGTAGAAATTTGATCTTAGATGTGTGGCCTTTTATGAACAATTTTTTTTCTTTTTTATCATAAACGAAGAAAAATATGTTAAAAGAAGAAAAGATACAAGATAAGGAAGAGATACAAGAGAAAGAGAAGAAACAAGAGAAGAATGAGAGGTCCTTCCCACAAAAACAAAAACTGAACAAAAGAGAAAACACCCAACTTTAGAAAACTAAATACAAAGAAAAACCCTAACACTCTCAAACTTTTGAAACGTAAACCACAGTCAAGTTGAGTTGTAAAACACTAAGAGGAACTCCATGAAAAGCTGCAGTACAAGAGGCCCAAAGAGAGGAATAGAAAATAAGCAAGTCACATAACATCTCTTCCATTCTCCCCTTATCCTCAAAAATCCTGTTGTTTCTTTCTTGCCATACCATCCATAACAAAGTGAGGCAAGCAATTTGCCAAAGTGTCTTGCCTCTTAATGAATTCCCCAAACCTTTAAAAGCAATAACCATCATGTCTACAATACTCCTTGGAGGGACCCAAGCCAACCCTACTAGATTGAACAGCTTATGCCAGAGTCCAATGGTAATAGGACAATGAAGAAAAAGGTGGTTGATCGATTCTCCATTTCCTTTGCAAAGAAGGCACCATTGATGATAGAGAGATTTGTAGGGTCTTCTCAATTGCAACTTGTCATTGGTGTTTACCTTCCCATGTACTACTAACCAAGCGAGGGCCTTAACCTTTGAGGGGGCTTTTGAACTCCACAAAAACTTGGTCGGAAGGAACAAGATAGGATTTGAGACTTTTGACAAGGCCAAGAAAAAATATTTCACTGAAAACAAGCCTGATAATGACAAAGACCAAGCTCTTGAATCTGCCAAACAAAAGGAAAGAAAAACACTGAACTAAGGGAGGACATGATTCTCTGAAAGAGATCAACTTTTGTATCAGTAAGATTACAACGAAAATTAAAATTTCAAGACAGTGGAAAGGAATTTCCAAGTGAGGTTTTTCACAGAAATAACTCTATAAAGACCAGCAAATTGAGAGCACAAATTTTGGTTACCCCACCAAAGATCATACCAAAAACGGATTCTCTCCCCATTTCCCACAACTAGGTAGACAAAATGGGAGAAATCCTAGAAAACTTAGCAATAAATACTCGCAATAACCTTATGCCAAAGCCTTATGCAATAAATTCTCTCCCCATGTTGGTGTCCCATCCATTAGGATGTGTCCCATAAATACTCGCAATAACCTTATGCCAAAGACTATTCTTTTCTCTAGGGAACCTCCAAAGCCATTTCCCTAAGAGAGCAATATTTCTCAAAGAAGTATTCCCGAAACCCAAACCTCCCAACTCCTTTGGCCTACAAACAACATCCCATCTAATAAGATGATATTTATTCCCTTCCCCCGCCCCAGACCAAAGAAAATCCTTTTGCAACTTCTCAATTTTTGAGGTTATTGATACTAGGATTTTGAAAAATGAGAGGAAGCAGCTAGGGATGTGAGACAGACTTGATTGAATTAAAGTAATCCTCCATCCCAAAGACAAAAAGGCATTTTTCCAACCATCTAGCCTCCTCGATATTCTCTCAACCACCGGATCCCAAAAGTCTATTGTCTTTGGGTTTCCTCCCAATGGAAGACCTAAATAAGACAAATGCCACTCTAACAATAAAAAACTAAGGCCAAACTAGACAAAAACTCATGTCTTGTATTAATACCTGAAATTGTGTTTTTTTCTAAGTTGATTTTTAATCTTGATACTTGCCCAAACACTAAAAGGATAAGCTTAAGATTTTGAAGATGTTCCAGAGAGGCTTTAGAGAAAAAGATGGTGTCATCTACAAACTATAGCAAAGACACTCTAGTCTTGTCCCTTCCCATAAAGAAGCCCTCAGTTAGCCCAGTTTCCTCTGCTCTAATCATCAACCTACTTAGAATATCTGCTACTAAAGTAAAAAGGAAATGAGAAAGGGGGTCTTCTTGTCTCAAACCTCTAGAGGCCTTAACCTAACCCTTTGCATTCCTATTAACTAGGATTGCAAAACTTGATGAAGACAAACAACCCCTCATCTAAGATCTCCATTTCAGGCTGAACCCCTTCCTTTCTAGCACATGATCTAAAAAGCCCCAATCCACATGATCATATGCCTTCTCAAAATCGATTTTGAAGACCACCCCTTCCTCCCCTGACCTTCTTTTCTCATCCACCACTTCATTGGCTATCAACATAGCATCCAGAATGTGTCTCCCTTCAACAAAGGTCCTTGAGAACCAAAGATTGTTTCATGGAGGACTTTGTGTAAACACCTTGATAAGACCTTAGCAATTATCTTATATAAACTTGCAACTAAGCTAATAGGTCTAAAATCTGAAATTTTAAAGGTTTGGCTTTTCTTAGGCACCAGAGCAATACAGGTCGCATTTGTACTTTGATTTATTATCCCATTGGTGTGAAACTCTAGAAACACCCTCATGAGGTCCTCTTTGATCACATCCCAACACTCTTGATATACTGCAAAACCATCAGGACCAGGGGCCTTTTCCTTATTCAATTGGAAAACTGCCAATCTTTCCTCCTCTTCAGAAAAATACTTGTCCAGCCAAACCGCACTCTCTCCAGAAATAGGGACCCAATCTAACCCTTCAACCCTTTAAGAAGCACTTTCAAGTTTGGAGTAGAGTTTCCCAAAGAAATTTACAATCTCCTCTGAGATAATCTCAATGTTGCTTAAAGTCACCCCCCCCCCCCCCCCCCCCCCCCCCCCCCCCCCCCCCCCCCCCCCCCCCCCCCCCCCCCCCTTTCAGAGATCAAAGACTTAATGAACTTCCTGCTTCACCTTCCATTGGCCATTCTATGAAAGAACTTCAAATTGCAATCCCCTTCTTTTATCCAGTTGACCCTAGATTTTTGTCTCCAATGAACCTTTTAATTTAATAACAAATCCTCTAACTCCCTGCTTCTTAAGGTCCTTTCTGATAACAAATCAAGATTCAAGTTCCCTTATTGTTCAATTAGATCAATTCTACCTAAGTCTGAAAGAATGAAATTTTTCCTCTCTCTTAAATCTTCAAAGGCCACTTTATTCCAGTCTTTCAACTTTGATTTAACAAACTTTAATTTCCTCATGAACTTGTGACCTTCCTAACCTTCAACCGTACACTCTTGCCACCAATCACTAAAATTCTCCTTAAACTCAGGATGGAGCAACCACATATTCTCACACCTGAAAGGAGTCAGACCCCATTTTAAATGATTAGTTTCCAAACAAATTGGGCTATGATCTGAGGTCCATCTAGGAAGCTCCTCTTGAAGACTTTGATAGAAAAAATAATCCCACTCAGAAGAAAACAAAAACCTATCCAACCTCTTGCAAATAGGAGCAACTTGTATATTTGACCAAGTAAAAGCCGCATTTCTTAGAGGGGATCCAACAAACCACTCTCCCTTATAAACTCGTCAAAACACCTCATGTTGAATGTTAACCTAGAATCACTCAGTTTCTCACAGATCCTCCTAATTACATTAAAGTCCCCTCATACACACCACATTGGGAAAGTCAGACCATACAGGTCTTGAACCTCCAACCAAAAATCCCTCATCCACAAAGGCTTATTCGGGTTATACACTGAAGTTAACCAACCATTGATTACTACTCAAAAGTGCTATTTGATAGCTTATAATTAATCCTTTTAAACACTTTTGGAGTGTAGTTAGTGCCTTTTAACCCAATTAGCATGTTAAGCCCTTTCATCAATTCTAATCAAATTGTGTAAGTTTTGGTGTTTTTGTTAATATTTTGATCACCAAAGCATTATGAGATTGAGGAGAGTTATATGGAATCCTTGGAAAGAAATGGAAGCTTAGAGGAATGAAGAATCAAAGCTTTGAAGCTCTTTTGCCATAAGCAAAGTGGAAATGCAAGGGGAAGCAAAGAGAAATCAGCCATGAAGCATTCTTGATGACAGTCACTGCAGCCACTTTTGGAGTACTTCCTGATGTCCAATTTATGCATACAATATGTCATTGAAAGCTTGGGAAGTCAACAATCCAATGCCTCAAACCGTGTGCAATTTGGAGCTGAAATGAGGAAGTTACAGCCTTTGGAAGATAACTGCTCCAAGCTGAAGGAAGGAAGGCTTCAGAAAAGTGTGCGAAATCACCATTTTTTGTTGTGAAGTGATTTCGCAGCCTTTTTGCACAGTGCTATGGAGTTCCCCTGAAGCTTCACGCCGCGATGGAAGCCAAACACCACATGATGGAAGTCCACTTTGCAAAGGTGTTGAAGCAGCTGGTTACTAAGAAGAAATTTCGCAGCCTTCTTGTGCCTGCGAAATTTCGCAGACCTCACTTTTCACCTGCGAAGTGGTCCTTAGTGCTTCCCGATATTTGTAACCGACACTTGGAGATATTTTTCATTAGATTTTTGTTGCCTAAATGCCTAAATTCTCCTTGTAAGTCACCAATGATAGATTTCCTTAGCTTTTAAGTTAGGAATTTGGCAAAATATCAGGGGATAGCTGTAATTGTAATTTTGGTTTATTTAGAGCCCGAGGAGCCTGTTCTGAGGGTGTTTTGGTTGTTGAACCTTTTGTAAGTTTCAAAAGAAAGAAATACAAAGAGCTTTAGCTCTTTACTGCCTTACCTTCTCACTTTGTATTTTAATATTTTTATCAAGTTATGCACTCTCTGAGGAGCTTTCCTCAAAGAATGAGTAACTAAATCTTTTAGTTCCTTGGAGTTAAGGTTGCCGGGAAAGGTTCCAAGTGCAAGAATCAGAAGCTTTATGGTTTCAGCTATGAATGAAGAGTAAGTGTGTCCCGTGAATGGTTTCTAATGTTTTTAGTTAACTTAAAACACCTTGAGTCACCTGGGCCAACACTTGGTAAGGCAAGTGATCTCTAACCATGGAGATGCACTAGTTTACCCCTTGCGAGCCTCTGGTAGGTGACTTGAAGGTAGGATTTTCTAGAATAGCCAACACTTGGTAAGCTTTTGGACTCTTAGGAGACATCCATTAGTTACCTCTTGCGAGCTTTTGACGGGTAATCCAAGGTTAAAGATCACCTTGAATGGTAACGGCTAAGTGAGAGGCTTGAACCATTGCAAGTTGCATCAGTGAGAGAATTAAAGCTGAACTCCAATTGAGGGATGCATTTGTGCAGCACCTATTAGAGAATTGACTTTATGTTAATTCTCTAATGTGAGGAAATGAACCAACTGACCGGAGCTATGCTTTTGCATGAGGAACCTCCCCTGTGTACCTGAATCTCCAAGGAATGCTTTTCTTCTTAAGTTATTTTCATCACTTGTTGTGTTGTTAATCTAAGTCCAACCCTTTTTCAACCAAAGTTTGTGTTTTATTTCTTAAGCTAATCTTGAAATGAACAGCACCAATTCACTTTGAATTGGTATCATTTTCAACCTTGAGTACCCTTCCCAGTGGAACGATCCTAGAGCCACTATGCTATAGTAGCTTTGTATTTGCTACCCTAGTTCATGGTGTTATAGGTTAAAAATTTTGTTAATTACACCTGCCATCAAGGAGCACCAGCTGGACATACATCAGCTGAGACACCAATTAGGCATGAATCAACCATTCCTCACCAGAATTCAGCTTCATAGTTATAGAGAAAGACCCTAACACCTTCTCTATACACTTTAACTTATTTGAATCCCACATAATCACAATCCCCCCTGAAGCCCCACAAGTAGGAAGAGCAGCCCACTCTATGCTTCTTCCATTCCAAACACTACTCACAAACCTCCTATCCCAAATTTCTCTCTTTGTTTCCTGAAGCATTACAATAACTAGATTTTGAGAACTTAAAAAAACTTCTGACAATCCTCATTTTCTTCTTAGAACCTAACCCTCTTGTATTCCAACTTAAGATCTTCATGTAAACAAAAAAACCTCAGCACAAACTACAACCAGACCTAAGCCTCTCCCTAGATTCCACAAACGGTCTTTCCCTTTCTTCTGAAATAGACCTTGTCCGCAGAAAGAGTACTTCTACTCTCTATTGTCGCACCTTTTCCATTATCTTTGAAAATTATAATCCTCAAATTCTCCAAAATCGACTGAACCTTGACCATCTTCCTGGGCGTGAGGCCCTCAATCTGAAAACCTTCCAACGGGAGGGTGAGAGTTCTAGATCTGGGGACGAAACACTACCTGAGACACAAAGCTCATCTGGGTTATTAAGTGGTTCCCTAAGGAAATAACAGTCTTTAAGATTTTGGTTAAAGGCTTCTAAGGGGGACGCCACACCTTCCGAAATGGGCAAGCCAATAAAACGGCTAAACTCATCACTAGGAAAATTAAAAAAGTGAACAACCTGAGAAACAAAGTTTGACTCCAGTGGAATCGAAGAAAAGGGTTGGCACCGAAAAGAGTGAGAAACAGAAACAGAGGAGACGGGAAGAGATTTTGGAACAAAAGCCCTAGCCAAAGGATGACCCCTCTCAAAGGAAGCTAAGAAAGGAAGACACACCTTGTTTGCCAAACTGCAATGCGAAAGCCCTTCGTCTCCCTCTGTCTCCACAGTGAAATCTTGGGAAATTTCTGGACTACCCTATTGAAAACTGAATTGCCCCATAAAATGGGTAGATTTGCTTCCGCTAAAACACCCCCATCTAGTTTACGTTTTGGTGCAAAATGCAACACCTTAAGGTATGGAGGCCAGCTTCTTGCTTTGCACCTTGCGACAACTGAGGGCCTTTTATCTTTGATGACTCTTGAGAGTGTACAATCAACAGGACCTCCTTTTCAGAAGATTATGTGCACTAGAGCTTTGAGGACGAAAACGCTACAGGGCCACCCTTAGAAGACCTTACTTCTGTCTAGTTTATGAACAATTTCACCCTCTTGTTATTTACTTTACGCTTTTTACTCCATTTTTCTTTAGAATTTTATCTAAAAAATCATATTACTTCTAATTTGTAATAATTTAGAGTCTAAATATGTAACTGAGATAGTTTAACTTCAATTCTATTGACTTGTTCACATGAGTCCCCATGGATCGATAATTGAAAAGATGTACTATATAACTTCTCATTTTAAATTATTTTGGTTGGGATAAAAGACTATTGCAATATAGTTTTGTAAATTTGGTATTGTTGGACATTAAACAACTATCATGACTAGACTTATATCTACAAATTTTACCATAAATATATTCATTAGAATGTTAATGGAATTTAACGCTATGGTAATAATCACTAATATTATTAAATATTTATCCTGAATATATTCTTATATGCAAATATGTAGGACCTCTTGAATACTCAATGGTTGCCATCTATTTTTTCTTACTATTCATGACCTAAGGTTCTATTTTATCATCAATCTAATCACCGATTACTTTTTTTCCTTTTGTTATCCATGAATATATATCTTTACTTATATGACTTAGATGTATCATATTTCTCGAGAAAGTGATTTAATTGATAGGATTTGGTATGATACTTATGAGATCGATAATATTGATGACATTGATATTCAAATATTTCTTCTTAGAACATATTAATTTGACCCCACATTTGCATATATTTCATAATGTTGTCTAACTAAAATAAGTGTCTCATAAAAATTAAAAATAAATAAATAAAAGTTTTGATATATGCATACTATGTATTTCTTAGACAATTTTTTTCCCATATAATTAGATCTATAGAAATAACTATTTTATGGGAAAAATGCAGCCAACTAAGGAAAAATGAAAAACAGGTCTTCAAATGAAGTTATAGTTGGCAAAAAGATTAAATTATTCTCCTAAGAATGAACAAAAGCAACAAAATCTATACTTAGTTGATTACTACTCAAAACATGCTATTTTGTAGCTTGTAATTAGCTCTTTTAAACACCCTTGAGTAGTAATTATTACCTTTTAACTCAATTGACATGTTAAGGACCCTTGCAATCATTTCTAATCAAATTGTGTTAAGTTTTGGTGTTTTTGATAGCTTTTAGCTACACCAAAGCAATCCAAAAATGAGGGAGAGCTGTATATAGTTCATGGCAAAGCTTTTGGAAGCTCAAATTCATGAAGAACCAAGCTTTGGAGCTCCATAGCCCTTTGCCAAAGTCGTTGAAAGTATGCAAGGAAAGAACAATGGAGAAGAGGAAAACAGAGTGAAGAAAACAGAGGACAGCAGCTGCAGTCTTCTTTCGCACTTTTGGGGCACTTCCCGAAGTCCATTTTCTACATGCTATATACCATTTCAAAGCTCAGGAAGTCAAGAATTCAAAGCTTCAAACCGTGTACAATTTGGAGCTGAAATGATGAAGATATGGCCTTCGGAAGACAACTGCATCAAACCTTGCGAAAATTTCGCAAGGTGAATTTCACCTTGCGAAAATTTCGCAAGGGGATTTTCCTCATGGTGCGAAATTTGGCCATTTCGCACCATGAAGAAACCACCTTGCGAAATTTCGCAAGGTGGATTTAGGCACCTTGCGAAATGCCAAATTTTCGCAAGGTGGCTTTTCACCTTGCGAAATTTGGACCCTTCATCTTTCCCCTTGCGAAAATGCCTTTGAAATCCCCTGTTTTGAGACGCTGTTGATGATATTCCTCTGCCGGTTCTCCAAGATATTTTGCTTGACTTTTAGCTTTGTAAATACCTATTTTACCCTTGTAATCAACCAATGAAAAGGTTGCTTTTGTAATAGCTCTTGTAATTTAGCTTTTTATTGTCTTTAAATAGAGGTGAAGAGCCTCAGACACGATCATCTTGTAACCTGTAACTTTATAAGTTATAAGAGCACTTTTGTTCAGAAGCTTTTTTTCTCTTTCTTTCTCATTTTCTTAGTAACCAAACATCCTTGGAAGATGAAATCCCCAAGGATGAGAGGCTAAAACCTTTTAGTTTCTTGAAGTAATGGATGCCATGTGAAGCTCCTGTGTCAGGATGGAGATTTCCAAGCCATAAATGTTAGTAGCTGAGCGTCATAAATGTTTTCATTCAAAGTAAAGCTTTTAATCCCTCTGACTTGCTTTGAATGGCCAATACTTGATAACCTTTTGGTCTCAGTGGATTCTTATTGTTAGATCCACTGACGTTCATTAGTTATCTCCTACAAGCCATTGTATTGCAAGTCGAGGAGATGACCTATATCAATAAAGAGCATTTATGAGGTTCAACTACCCTTTTTGTAAGTTTCAAGGACTAAAACTCAATTGTTAAACTCATACCGGTTCAGGAAGTAAGCATCACCTTAGTTGCTTCCCCAACTCGAGGTGAAAAGTCCCAAAATCTCCATTTTTACATAGTGAGTTAAGCATGGCTATCCAAAGCTTTGAGAAACTTCTTTTTCCATCTTTTAACCTATTTTCATGTTAGTTTAGTTTACAACACCTTCATCTTTTATGTTTTCATCTTAACCTAATTTTTATTAAGAAAAGTTCACTCCATCCTCCGAACTTCACCAGTTAAAGTAAAAACCCTTCCCAATGTTCGATCCTAGAGCCACTATGCTATAGTAGCTTTGCTACTTTAGTGTAAGGACCTTACGTATAAATTTTGTTGATACCCTTACATGCCAAGCTACCAAGAGTCGGGTTATCATTAGTATATAAGGAGTCAAGAATATGTTAGTTTGAGTGAATAAACAAATCTAAATATAAAAGCTACCTAAAAAATTTATAGTGACCTTAAAAATTTTAGTGCCTAATTGTAGACCCCCATTTAGGGCTCGTTTTTGTGCAGCCCAATTTTGCCAAGTGTCGCAATCTCAAGGAGCCACGTGTCCATGCATGGTTGGTTGTTGAGGAATCAGATTAGTGGTTTGGAGGACAAATGGAAGGATGACACGTGGAAGGGTATTCTAGAAGGTTCCTGCAGGCCGTTAGCAGGAGCGGATGAGAGAGAGGGAAAAGGCAGCTGCAGGCTGGTGGTGGTGCTTTTGGGGTGGCTTTGGCTGCAGATGTTGTTAGAGGGGCAGATCGGGTAGAGAAAATAGAGATATTTTGGAGGTATCCAGGGCTTTAAGGAAGTTAGAGAGAGACCAGAGAAAGAGGGACTGATTTTCTGGGATAACGAAGAAAAACAGGGAAAGTTTTTCTGGGGTGAAGGGAGAGATATTTTCGGGAGGAGATTCCAGGAGCTGGAGGAGCTTGGGCTGCAAGAGAGGGAGGGATCCATTGCTACCTGGAAGGCTTGGGAGGTAAGAGAGAGTAATCTTGCTGAGAGTTAAGGTGGTACTCCATGGCCAGAAGGAGTGGTTGAAGAAGATTGCCCGTGGAATTCCCAGACAGCCCTCAAGCTATGTATGTTCTTGTTTCTTAATATACTCTCGCATTCTCTACTGATTTACGAGCAAAGTTTGGATTGTTTGCCGTGGACGTCAAGGGCCACGGGGTTTGTTTCGATTGAATATATTTATTCATGTATGATGTTCTGCTTCATCTCTCTCCTGTGCTTGATTTTCTTTTCTTCTGAAAATGATTGGATCCTCATTGAGTTTTGGTTTGGATGTTCTGATGATTATATTGTGGATTTTTAACTCATCCCACCAGCTAGCCACTCGTTCATCGTTCATGAAACGAGATGTTGCTTAGTAATTCCTTAATCCATCCATTCTTGCTTTGTTTCCTTCTTCATTCTCTATCCTCTGTTTTCTATTTCTTTTAGTGTGGGTATTTTGTTTGAGTTTGACTGTCCGGACTGGGTGTTTTTGAGAAGACTCTGAAAGTTTGAAGAAGAAGCTTTCACGTGTACGCCATGTGGGTGTAAGGATGAAGAAGGTGACTTGAGGCAAAGAACCCTCAGTGGAAGGGGTTAGTTTGTGTTAGACTGTTTGGAGCGAGATGCGAACAGAGAATTCTCTTTCTATTATGCATTTCAAAATGGCAATTGATCACGGGCCGTTCCGATGTTGTGAAACTTCCTGGTTCTCCAAGTGATGATGTTTGCGAGTAGCCGTGTGGACCCTAAGATATATTGCTAGTGATTTCCCCCCAGATGTAGTGATTTTGTCTTTAGCCATGGAGCTTTGCTTTCTTTGCTAGTGCAGTGGGAAGAACTCGTCAAGCTACCTATGCATGCATGGCGTGCACGGCACGCGAGGCCACTTTACGTGGTTCGTGCTTTTAACAGAGCCTTAAGTACCCACGGGCAGCAAGTTTGAAATTGAGGAGAAAGCTTAATGCCAAATGCTTAAGAGGGTCAGAGCTTGGAACCTAAGCCGATAGCATCAGGCGGTGACGTTGGAGCTCCATGACTTGCGATCTTATTCTGACGTGGTACAATTCCCACGAGGATGAAATACAGTTGAAATGAAGGACGTGAGACGCGATCCTCTGTTTCATGATGATTTCGCGACTTAGAGATGATGAAAACCTGAGAGAAAGTGAAAGCCTACGGTAACGAAGATCCTGGAATGATAACTAGGCTACGATGAAGGTTGGATGATGTGTTTCCATAATGAAGAAGTTTCTGATACAGTAGCGGCATGACGGCGGTGTGAGCGTTAACGAACAGGGCCTGGTGCTATGGCTTTTCAGTATGGTGCTGGATCATCATCTGGGAAAGGGACTAGATGTTTCTATTTTTCCAATCAAAAGCCACGCGGAGTGCGTCCGATATACGAAATCATTTAATGTGCCACTATTGTTGTCGGGTGGTGGTGATCATACCCTCAGAAATGTTGCTTGTTTCTGGTGTTATGAGACAGGTGCCGCCATTGGGATTGGAGTTGATGACAAGACGCCACAACACGAGCACTAAGGGTACTTTGGGTCCAGACCATATTCTTCATGTCACTCCTAATAACATGGAAAATAAAAGTTTGCACCATCACCAGGATCTGAACCAAGGCCTCCTGATTCGGGTAGAAAAGGTTCTAACTCGTCACCCTGCAGTTTTCATCCTTCCATTCTCCATGGACTTGTTTTCCCTTGCAAAACCCACCTAATCATTCCTCTCCCACCATGTATATAAGGAATCTCCATAAACACCCATTTCCTATTATCTCTCTCTACCTTTTACCTGCACAGGCCATACTACTTCATACTCATTTCTATTCCTGACCATCTACTTTATTCACACATACCCAGCTGGCCTGCTCCTCATTTCCCACGCATACGTGATCGCCATGCATGGAAATACCCTACCCATATCACCACTTTTCATTACATCATGCATACCCATTTCCTACATTTTCTCTCTCCTCACCACTCCGCATACCCATTTTCTATCACATTCCACATCCATTCTTTCTCCTGATGCATGGCCCTAAGAGTCCACATTAACACCCATTACGTCTTTCTCCAGCCACCTATATCCTATTAGACACCATTATACCCGTGTTCTCTACCCATCCCACTCTCATACTTCTTCATGCATGCCCACTGCCAATGGTTCACTTCACCACTATATCCGCATCTACCACCCTTATAACCTATTCACATCACCCTCCATATCGTATGCCCACTCATCCACATCATCATGTTCATTTCCCTACGTCCCAATATCCGTTTTCATATCCACATGTATCACCAATCTTTCCTCCCTCGCGAATGAAGACCTATCGTGCATGGTCGTTTTTATGGGTATCGGGTGACTCACCAGGAGCGTCACTTGTACCAGAATTTGGCTGATCAAGCAGTCATCACCACCATGATCTGAGACATCAGTTTTCCACTTGCTTCGTCAAGCTTCATCAACCCAAAAACACAGTCAACAGTCATCACCGCCGCGACGTGGACCCGCCGGAACGTGCAGGGATGGTGATCGGAACTTTTACCATTTTCATTACTGTTGAGGGCCACGTGTTGACCATTATATCTTTGCTTGAACTATGATTGCTTCTGTTGATTAAGGCGTCATGCAATGCTAAGTCTCCGCACTCAGGTTGAGATTTTGACTTCGCGGATTATCCCAAAGTGAGGAATTGGAATAGAGAAGGGTGCTTCGCTAGGTGTGTTCATCAAAGGTGGAAATGCACTTGAGAGAGCGCACAAGAAGCAAATAGTGAGCATCCAATAGCGAAAGCTGTAGTGGAGTAAGCTAAGAGACTGCACCGGAAGTTCGGTCCTCAAACGGAACAAATGATGGATATTAGGGAATTTGAGGTGTATCCAGAAGTTGGGGTGAGCGGAAAAGTTGGTGACAAATTAATCTCGGTTGAGAAAGCGCACAAGTGGCAGCCCAAATATTTTCATTGGAAAAGGGCATACAGTCCATGACAGTTTTGGGAGTATTTTTCAATATCAGGTGCACCAGCGTAATGCAAATGGCAATGGTACAACCGTTTTGGAGATGGTTAGTCAGAGAATGTCCAGGTGCGGAGATAGGTGTTTCCATGTGGTGAGCAATGGATGCACTCCCGGGATTGATAAAAGCTTGTAAGCAGTGGAAATCCTCCTATCAAACTGATCTCATTCTCCAAACAAGCAGCTGAAACTTTGATGATAACTGGGTCAAGTCATTTATGGTCGGACTCTCCGGGATTGAGCACATAGTTACACAGTTGTGATTATATCCCCAAGTACTAACATAAGTGAAGATCTGAAATTTCAGCAGAGGTGGAAGTTCAGGAGGAGAGACAGTGACGTTGATTCTTCAAGTGATGATTCCAAATCGAGTTCCAGTGATGAGCCATTTCTCAAGAAGCACAAACTGGTTTCCTCTCTTATTTCGCCTGAAAATGATGAAAACAGTGGTACTTCTAGATCTCAACCAGAAGATAAGTCTGATCATAGTTCAGGGGATCAATTCAAAACTAGGAAAGCTAACAAAATGCAGATTGGATCGATCAAAAGGAGACTCTGATCGGATCACAGCTTTGGTGGCATTGGCACTATTCCTATGGGTCGCGTTGAAACTGGGCACATTAAACTTCGTATGGTTGTCACCTTTGGGTCCAAGTGGACTCACTACTACAGTCCAGTCAGCTGGAATTCACCATGAGTCTTTGGCAGAGGGTCTGCCTGGTGATAATGTTGGTTTCATTGTGAGGAATGTTGCTGTCAAGGATCTAAGACGTGGCTTTGTTGCACCTAACTCCAAAGATGATCCTGCAAAGGAAGCTGCCGACCTCACAGCCAGGTATTATCAAGAATCACCATGGCCAAATTGGAATGGTTATGTCCCAGTCCTTGGCTGCTACCTCTCACATTGCAGTAAAGTTCGTTGAGGACTGTCACTAGCAATGGACTTCATTCTTCTCTGCTGTGTCAGTACAGGATTGATACTCCTATCATTGTTCACCTCAATCATGGAAATTTGAAGAAATAGCTGGTGGATGTTCTTGTGCTGGGATTTGGTGTAGTTACAGTGGATGTTTCTCACTCTTCACTTCAGGGACAACCTCTCATGTTCTATCCTATCAGTGACTCCTCAGACCCACTGATATGATATTAGCTTGCATGGCCACCTTTGGCATGCAACTAAGGGGCCACGTGCCATCTTCTATTTTCTCTTCCCTTTGATTCCAAAATAATAATTTCCAACCCCGTTTTGAAATGATTTTCCAACTTTTGGTTTTTAAAATGTTTTCAAGTCATCAAATTTTCCATTCTTAAGGTTTTTAGATACCAACATCTCATTTTTAATAAAATTTGGTTGCCTTTTTCTTTTTGGCAGGCCACTTTCGAATTTTCTTTGATTTTCAAAATGTTTTAAAATAAGTGTGAATTTATTTTTCGTAATTCTTGGCGATAGAATTTACGAAATTAATTCATACAAAATAAATGGGTTTTGGTGGGGGCCCAACATCAATGAATTTTCTTTAAAATAAAAGTGAATTTTGAGTGAAGTGTCATGCGTGCTTTGATGATTTTGCACTCAATTTAGTGACATGTGAGCTATGTTTATGCTATTTATTGTGCACTAACCTCTCTCTTGATAGCGCATAGTGGTTCGCTGCTCAGGTACACACTCATTCTTACTCTGTTTAGTCTATGTGCATTTTTTGACTCCCGTATGTGTATGTTTCGCTCTGAGTATTCATTGATTTATTCATCCATTGCCATGTCAGCTTCATTTTATTAGTAGAGACCCGACTTTAGGGACTTAGAGGGGTGCTACGATCTTTACCGTACCTTCCCGATAAGTAACCTGACCCCCGAACCAGATCCGGTTTTTCACAAACCGCCTTTTCCAAAATAAGGAGTCACACTTAGGGTTTTTCTTTCTTATTTTGTTTACCCTTTAAAAAATAAAACAAAAATAAGTGGCAACTCCAAGTCATTTTCTTAATCAATAAAAATCAATTTTTCAAATAAAAATCGAGTTCGCCATCGAGTGGGAAACGCATGAGCACGAAATGCGGGGTCCACACTAATATATTAAGTAAATATAGTAAAATAAAGATCAAAAGTTTCATCAACATTGTTGGTGATAATATGTGGATGGCCCATAAATTTGAGAAATGTATAAATGTAAGTATTTAACAAGTTGGACCTTAGTATGCTATTGCTGGCACAACCATGGCATCATAATAGGCTATGATCCCATTATTTGCATCAACTATATCCTATGGTCTATTTTCAAAGTTGGTGTTTGATAAGAAACCAAATGTAGGATGATACTTAGATCCCTAGTAGTAAAACCCTTGAGGCCTAGCTCAAGTTTGGGTGATTCTAGGTTCAAGTCCTAATAGGGATAAAAATTTACCTATAAAAAGAAAAAGAAAAAAAGATCCCCATAAGTGGCTTCATATGGTCTAGTGCTCAAGTTATAAAAGGATTTTGGTTTTATTTTAGCAATGAAGTGTCATGTAAATCAATTAATGGTGGAGTCAAATGAGGAAAGAGAACTAGATAAGAATGGAATGGACATCCAAATCTAGCACAGGTGGATTTTTATCGAAAATTTTCTATAGTCTCATTGTGAATCTAAGACAAATACTTCTCATGTATTGTGGATCAAACTAAACTATTAGGCTTGATTTGTGTTTTTTCTCATCACAAATCTAGTGCAAGTGGATTTTTCTCATTGTGATGAACTCACACCACCATCTAGTTGTGGATAATTTCTAAGACTTTCTAGTTACAAATAATTTCTAATACGAATACACCCCTAATGCATTGTGGATCAAACAAAACTATTGGGCTCGTTTGTTATTTTTTCTCATCATAAATCCATTCTTAGAGTTCTACAAAGAGTTTAGGTATGAGATAGATATAGAAATAAAGCTATTAAACTTTGACAAGTTACTTTCTCTTAGAAAACAAGTCAAAACTATCAAATTTGAGGATAAGTCTATCTAATGTAAGACATGAGCTAATGAGTTTCTCTTCTATTCTCTATATAAGAGAATAGTGGAAGACAATTTGAAGATTTTGGAAATCTCTCTACCTCCTATCTTTTCATAAACCCTAGCATCCTAAGTGCTTTTTTATGCACTCATGGAATTGCAAAAGCCTTTCAAGAAAACCTTAGTTCTCTTGTATTGAATAATTGAGGAGAACTAATTAACATCCCCTAGTGCACTAAGATCTTGAAGAATGCACATTGTTTAAAAAAATTTGGAGTTGAAACTAGGGGTATAAAAAGATGTGATTTGAATGAGGTTTGGAAAAGAATTTATCAAAACCAACATGGTTGTTTTTATTTGAATCAAAACAAAACCAACTTTTTAGTGATGAAAAATTGAGTCAACAAAGATTGTTTAATGTTGGTTTGGTTTAGTTAAATGATCTATTGGATTCAAATTAATTTAGATTTTAAATCCAATTGGTTTAGCTTTTATCCATTTGGAGGCAATAAAATAAAAAATCAAATCAATTAAGTCAATTTTTAAAATTCACAAATCGAACTGATCTTAATGGTTTTTTTAAACCAAACCAATTTGCTCAATTTTGGTTGGTTTGGATCAATTTTATTGGTTTTCGCTTACATCTTTAGTTGAAACATTTCATAGATCATGAGAGATTGAAGTTCAAAGTGTGCTACAAATCTTCATCATATTCAAAGACCATAAGGTAACATCTAAATAGTTGTTTAGATATTTATTTGAGTTGAGCTTTCTTGGTTGTTTTTCTTCATGTAGGTCATAGGAAGAGAATTTAAAACTTTTGTTCTACATCAGATTCAAATAAAAAGAAAGATTTTGTTTTTATAAAAATTTGTTTTTCCAAAAACCCAAACAACATATGTTTCAAAAGCAAAGTTCCTAGTTTTAAAATTGAAAGTTTTAATTTTCTTTGGACATTTTAACAATCCTAAGGACATAAGGCTTCTATTTAGGGTCCAATTTTCCTTACTATAGTTTAGTCAATTCCTTCTTTCTACCCTATTTTGATTTTGTGCTTGAACTATATTTAGGGGAGTATTCAAATAATTGTGAGTTGCGTGGAAACCCTTACTATGAGTTTTATGTGCGTACTCTTATCATGTGAATGCTTTTATACTTATTTGCTATATAAGTGATCTCTTCCCTACGTTCTAGATAACTAATAACTTAGGGAAACATGAGATATATTCAACTAATTTAATTTTTATCAAGATGTAGGGTTAGAAATGATGTTTAGAGATCAACATGATGCAATTAATTCTTAATTTTGATTTATGAAATATTAGCATGCCATGACTATCCTAACACTTCCAATCATACATGTACTCATGTTTCCTCTATCGTTGTAATTTTTCTTTTCTCAAGCAAAACCTAGCTTTTAGGAAGCTAAGTTGAGGATGAGCAGTACCATAACAAGCGCCTAAAACTATTGTGTCTTTGCTTCTAGACATGGAATCCATTTGTCTTTTCTTTTACTAGACATAATTTAAAACTTGGGTTGTATTAAATCCATAAGGCTTAATCTCTTAGTCTTTTTGTTTTCATTAGTTTGGAACTTTTTTGTTGTTTTCTAAACTTTCTTTCCATTATTTGTCATATTTTATTAAATATTTGATGTTGAGCTAGTGGCTACACAATTGGTCTCAGTCTCATGTGAGCCAATTACCTCTGTAGCCCATTCTCAAGGTTAGGGTTGCCACACTTGAACCTTGTTAAAAATAAATCCTTTTGGTAACCCAAGTCCATTTACCGTTAATCAACAAGTTATATTAGTATGCTATGTTAATTAACAAGTTAACACTCACTTGCTATTTGGTACGTTGTGTGGGATATTTAGACTATCTTTGGGAAATATTAGAACCTAGCTAATGCAAATGAAATACATGGTCAAATTAATGATGCTATAAAGAAATTGTTCCCCAACCCCCTCCCCATCCCCAAAATAATAATAATAATAATAATAATAATAATTGTAAGTAGATCAATGAGTTAGTTGGATTAGTCCAAGTAAAAATGTCTTACAAGCTAGTAAATATAAGAAATAAAACTTAGTAAAAAAAAAAATTGGCATTTCTATAATTTTAGTATATGCTAATAAAATTAAATGTAAAATACGTACCTTTTTCCGACTCCGCTCAAGCTATTGTACTTCCCAAAAAAACAAACCTAAACAATAAAAAAAAATATATGTTTTATCTTATTTAGGATAACAGTGATTTGTAGCATCACCATATTGAAGGAATTACTTAATTTCTTAGGATGATTGACATAATTGCTTTTGTCGCCATACCTCTTTTTGATGAACAAATGATTATGTCTTTTATCTTGTTATACTAGTATCATTATACTCCTTTTACATCATACTTCTATAGCATGAATTAAATTGTCTTATTCAACTACTTGTTCCTTACACTAAAAGGGAAAACATACCACCTTATCAAATGCAAAGAGTAATGAATTATGAAATATAAATTTTTCTTATGCATTGAAGAAGAAATCACAATAGACTCAACTTGGTAAGGTCCTTCTTCCAAGTAACAATTCAAGTAAGTCATCTAGCCCAGAAACACTAATATCATCTTCTAGCAAAGTACATATTTCCTCTAGTGCGTTACAACCCCAAAGATAAATGTAGACTAGATATTAGAGTTAGAAATTCAAGTTGCAATCCACACATTTTTAGAGGATCTTAGCAAGTTCATGAATAAAAAATAATAAATGTCTCATCATTTCTAGAAGTAGAATTTGAAAGGAAAAAAGCCCATACCTCTAGATGAAGGTGACATGTTCTTATCCTTAGTGTTTCTAGACAAGATGCTATTCATGAGAGAATTATCACCTAAAACACTAACACAAAGAAGAGTCAATTTTTGAAATGAAAATTTTATCAACAACCATAATTTCATTTCATTGTCATATTGTAGGGACTTTTGAATATATATCAAAATCGTAACATCAAATCTTGTATCAAACAATGTGTAAAAAAGGTTGAGAAAATGACACATCCATCTCCCTAACCCTCTCAAAGGTTAAAGGACTTAGTCATATATATCCAAATGGAAGATATAGCAAATAGTTGTCCCAAGCACATTAGATAGGCATGTCACTTGGAAACCTTAGGATTTTGCTTTGGAAAATCTACTAAAATTTATAAGGTCCAAGACATATAGAGAACTTTCAAACTTTATTTTAAGAATAATTTTTTGGATTTAGGAAATAAAGGTAAAAATAGTCAATTTGAGCTTTTGATTAATCAAAGCTTAGTCTTGACTAGTGAATTTGTTATTATATCTTCAACAAAACCCAAATACTCAATTAATCAAAGATGAAACTTCTTGCTTGATTGATATGCATTTCTTCATAATCAATATGTAAGTTTTAGAATACCATTTAAAAAAGTCCTATTTCCAAATTAAGAGTTCATTTTAAGGCTACTTTCAATTAGTCTGAACTTCCTTAAAAACTAAAAAGAAGAAATAGTAAACACTTTCCAAGGAATATTTTGGGAAGATCAAGTACATCTATGTTTAAATCTCTTACCCTTATTTCTTAAACTGAGTCATCACATTTAAAGAATGCCTCCCAAGAGGCTAGGCTTCACCAAGGAATATGGGGGCAAGTCTTGGGGTTTCCCTTATTCCGGTTCTGCCTTTGTAGGATAACACTTTCCCACCACCAAACCAAACCCAAGGCAACTTAGGGTCTGGACTTCATCCCCATCTATTAAAAAAACTGGAATCTTGCTGCTACATTGTCCCACCTCAAATATGATCTAGGTTATGCCAAGATGCATGGACCTAGCCCATTCCCTTTTCTATTCACCACAGGTACATCACACAAAAAGAAATTATAAGAAAAAAAGAAAAACAATTTTAGAGATATGTCAGGCCCTATGTCTTCAAATTGATAAATTGTAGTTTTTTCATTCATACTTTCATTCGTTCATGTACAGAGTATATATAGAGGGTAATCACCATTCTAAGAATGGGAAAGAATGATACAAGGAAAGAATGATATAAGGAAATAACAACTAATATCCTAATATCTCAACTTTCCTAATATCTCAATATTCCTAGTATCTCAATATTCCTAATATATCAATATTCATAATATCTCAACTTTCCTAATATCTAAATATTCCTAATATCTCAACACTAAATGATATAAGGAAATAATGATATAAGGAAAGCATTCCTAATATCTCAACACTCCCCCTCAAGTTGGTGCATAGATGTCACACATGCCCAACTTGTCTAAAATTTTTTAGAACACTTGACTTGAGACAGCTTTGGTAAGGATATCGGCCAATTGATCTTCTGATCGAATCTTAGGCAATTCCACAATCTTATCATCCAACTTTTCCTTAATGAAGAATCTATCCACCTCGACATGCTTTGTACGATCATGTTGTACTGGATTATGAGCAATATCACATGCGGCTTTATTGTCACAAAATAATCGGATTGGTTGCCTAGATAGGTAACCTAAATCCTGTAAGAGGAGTCTTAGCCATAATGCCTCACAAAGTCCTAGAGCCATACCTCTAAATTCCGCTTCTGCACTTGAACGAGCGACGACATTCTGTTTCTTACTTTTCCATGTCACAAGATTACCACCTACAAAGGTAAAGTAACCAGATGTAGATCGCCTATCATCCACTGCACCGGCCCAATCAGCATCAGTATATACTTCTATACTCTGATGATCAACATTTTTAGCGAACAAAATTCCCTTCCCAGGAGCATTCTTCAATACCTCAAAATACGCATGACTGCATTCATATGTTGTTCTCCAGGATTATGCATGTATTGACTCACTACACTCAATGCATAAGCAAGATCTGGTCTTGTATGAGCTAAGTACATTAATCTCCCCACAAGTCTCTGGTATCTTCCCTTATCGGTTGATACTTGATTAGGCTCAACACACAATTTTAGACCTTCTTCTATTGGTGTATTAACAGGTTGACATCCCGACATTCCAGTCTCCTGTAAAAGATCTAAGGCATACTTTCTTTGAGACAGAAAAATTCCTTCACTTGATCGAGAAACTTCAATCCCAAGAAAGTATTTCAGAGGACCTAGATCTTTCATTTCGAATTCTCTAGATAGATAATTTTGTAGAGCTTTTCTTTCTTCAGGATCATTTCCTGTAACTACCATGTCATCTACATATACGATGAGTGCCGTGATCTTACCATGTTGCTTTTTTAGGAACAAAGTGTGATCTGAATTACTTTAACGATAGCCAAAAACTCTCATTGACTTTATGAACCTTCCAAACCAAGCTCTCGGGGATTGCTTCAACCCATACAATGACTTCTTCAATTTGCACACCTTCTGACATTGCTTTTCTGACACCATGCATCCTGGTGGAAGATCCATATATACTTCTTCAGATAACTCGCCATGCAAAAAGGCATTTTTCACATCAAATTGTTGTAATGGCCAATCTAGGTTTGCAGCTAAAGACAGTAATACTCGAATTGTGTTGATCTTAGCTACAGGTGCAAATGTCTCTGTGTAGTCAATTCCATAAGTTTAAGTGTACCCTTTTGCTACCAGTCTTGCTTTAAATCGTTCAATACTACCATCTGCCTTGTACTTCACAGTATAGATCCAACGACACCCAACTGGCTTCTTTCCTGGTGGACATTCTACCAGTTCCCATGTTTCATTCTTCTACAATGATTTCATCTCTTCATTCATGGCTGCTTTCCACCTTGGATCAGCTAAGGCTTCCTGCACACTGTTAGGAATAGCTACAGTAGATAATTGATTTACAAATGACTTATTTGATTCAGACAAACGATGGGTAGACACATAGTTGCTCATGGGATATTTGACTTTAGTAGACAATTCAGGTTCATATGTGGGTTTAGGAATACCTCTATTATGACGATGTAGTAACCGTTTCATGAATGGATCAGGTTCCAGATTAAGAACACCCTCAACAGACGACGATTGGTTTGGTATTTCAGTGAAGACATCTTCGGACCCAAATTGTTGACCACTCATATCCAACTCACCCACTTCCTGGTTCACTAGTTCAGATTGTCCAGATTCATCTTCCTCAGAGATATGATAATCATAATCGAGAGTCTGAATTTCCTTATGGTACCCCCCCTGAAGTTCAGACTCAGATGAAAAATACATTGAATCTTCATGAAACACCACATCCATTGTAATATACATTTGTCGAGTTGGAGGATGGTAACATCGATATCCCTTTTTGTGCAATGCATATCCAACAAACACACATTGCAATGCATGGGAAGTTAACTTGGTGCGTTGGTGCTTGTGTAGATGCACAAATGCCACGCAACCAAAAACACGAGGAGGTAGATTTGGGACGGTTGGGGCAACTACGGCATTAGTAAGAGTTTGGAGAGGTGTTTGAAAGTTAATTGAGCTAGAAGGTACCCGATTGATCAAGTATGCGGCAAATGTGATTGCTTCTCCCCAATAAGATATCGGTGTTTTTGCTGCTATCAAGGAAGCACGAACAACCTCTAACAAGTGTCGATTTTTTCGTTCAGCGACTCCATTTTGCTGGGGTGTATTGGAACAAGTAGTCTGATGAATGATGCCATGTCCTTCCAAATACTTTTGAAGATCAGAACTTTGATATTCTCCACCATTATCACTACGCAGAACCCGAACCTTTGCATTGTACTGAGTTTCAATCATTTTATGAAATTTTTGAAACAACAAGTTCACTTCATCTTTGGTCTTCATCAAGCATAACCATGTCATTCTGGTACAATCATCAATAAAAGTAACAAACCAACATGAGCCACTCAAAGTTGGGACTTTGGACGGGCCCCAAACATCAGAATGTATAACCATAAAAGGAAACGAACTTTTATTCAAAATTAACGGAAACGAAACACGATGGCTTTTAGCCAATTCACAAATATCACAACGGAAACCAGAAATATCACTCTTTGCAAACAAACTAGGAAACAATTTTTTTAAATAACCAAAGGAAGCATGTCCCAGACGTCGATGCCACAACCAAATTTCAGACTTTTTCTTCTCCCCCTCAGATCCATCTGCCATCAAGGCTTGTTGCAACTTATTTGAATCCTTTGACTGCAAGTCCAAGTAATAGAGTTTTCCCCGTTTAATACCACAACCAATCGTCTGTCTTGTTTGGATGTCCTTAATCACACAAAATTCAGGCCAAAAAATGACAATACAAGATAAGGCTGCAGTGATTTAAGAAACTGACAAAAGATTGTAATCTAAAGATGGAACAACTAAAACATAATCCAAATTCAAAGTATCAGTAAGAGTTAAGGATCCTTCCCCAATGACTGGGGTTGTGTTACCATTGGCTGTGGAAACAATTTTTTGTGAGGAAGGTCTAAGGGGTGAAACCTGTCTAGAATCAAAAGTCATATGATCTGTAGCACCAGAATCAATTATCCATGCACTATTAATAACAGGTGTAAAAGTATTTAAAAACTTACCACCATGATTAGTAGCGGCTACCAATGCAGAGGCTTTCTCAGCAACATTAGCCTCTGTTTTTATTTCGGCAACAGTTGCAGTCGAGGTTTTATTGGAATCCTTCTTCCGTTGATCACGATTATTATAATTAACAACAAAGTGTTGATAGCCTAAACATGATCTAAAGGTCCATGGTTCAAACCCTCGGTTCCTTATTGTTTTCCTGGTCATACCAAGAGTAGCTGCTTTGAAATTGTGGGATATCCAGACTGGTGGGACCAGTCTTATTGTAGTGAGTGCATTTGAAGGTTGACTTATCAATATTAGGGCTTGTCTTAGGATGGTTGATCGCTGTCGGACTACCATAGCGACAAAATATCCAGGATTTCAGTTCCATGGCTCTGATACCATCTTCAAATTGATAAATTGTAGTTTTTTCATTCATACTTTCATTCGTTCATGTACAGAGTATATATAGAGGGTAATCACCATTCTAAGAATGGGAAAGAATGATACAAGGAAAGAATGATATAAGGAAATAACAACTAATATCCTAATATCTCAACTTTCCTAATATCTCAATATTCCTAGTATCTCAATATTCCTAATATATCAATATTCATAATATCTCAACTTTCCTAATATCTAAATATTCCTAATATCTCAACACTAAATGATATAAGGAAATAATGATATAAGGAAAGCATTCCTAATATCTCAACACTATGTTCCTAAACAATGATATTTGCAAATTGCATGTTGAAGAAAATCAAAGAAAATTAAGCACATTAAAAACAAACCCACTTAAAAATAAAAAATAAAAAATGAAATCCAGTTAAAACCAAATTTACCAAAAATAAAAGAACTCAAATCTTGTGAAAGGTTAAGAACTTCAAGCTATCAAGATCAATCAAATCTAGATGATGAAATATATCAAAGAAAGCAATCATGCAAAAATGGAAATGAATTGAAGCATGAAATATAGAAAATTCCACTACATAATGGATAAAAAAAAAAGCCAACATCAACAAAATCATGATATCGAAACCTCTAAAGCCGAAAGAAAAATATATTTGGAAAAAAAAAAAAAGGGGGGGGGGAAAGATTGTGAGAATACCAGGTCTGGCTGTTCTTTGAATGTCCAACGAAGCAGTGAATCCTCCTAAAGATGAAGGGTGTAGAGGGAGAAACGAGGAGTTTTTCGAGAAAGGGAGAAAGTAAATTGCGACTCAAGAGATCAAATCAATGGCGCCAGAGGCTGGCTACGGAGGGATAACACATTTGGGAAATTAAGGGTTAGTGATTTAGGAGACAAATGGGTGTGGTTATGGAAAGAAACGAATGTAGAACACGTCTTTGGAGGTTAGATCCACGTAAGAGTCGCGCCCACATGTCCAATCCACTTTCAAATTTAAAATTTCAAGCCCCTACTATGCTGATATTATTTTGGTGGGTTGATATCTCTCTAATTTGGTAGGTACGTGCACAAAAAATAAATAATGACAAATACCTCCTTAAACGCGTACATTTATCTTCTTTTATGAGAATGAGAATATACTATAAGAAAAAAAGTTAACCATGACGTTTTTTAAGTGTCAAGAAATATATTCAATGGCGCTTCCCCAAAGCGTCATCTACTAGCCTGTCATAATAAGTATTTGCCTACAATGATGCTTCTAGAAAGCGCCATTAAAGAGAACCTTGATGCTTAAAAAGTGTCATCATTAGTTATATCAAACTACATTGACACTTTTATAAGCGCCATTGTTGAGTAGAAGAAACCTTGACACTTTCTATAAGTGTCATTGTTTAGCAGTTTCAAATATCGAACTATAAGGACACTTCTAGAAAGCGCCATTGAAGAGAACCTTGACACTTAAAAAAGTGTCATTGTTAGTTGTTCACACTACCTTGACACATTTATTAGTGTCATTATTGGGTTATATAAATGTTACTTGTGGTTACTCTCATTCCTTAACACTTAGTAAAAGCATCAAGGAAGATAATTGTTTAATTTTAAATTTAGTTTTAATTTAATAATTGTTGCACCTAATTTTTCACCTGCTATTGAAATAATGTATACATATAAGAAAAAAAAATTATATACCAATGAAATTAGTTGTTGCACCTAATTTTTCACCTGGTAATACATTTCCAAATTGCAGTATTTAATCACAAATAGAGAACTTGTATTTCATAAATAAGAAACACAAAAAAAGCTAAAATATATTAAAATAACAAAAAAAAAGTCACAACTTTAATGTTTAGTCCCTTAACATAGTCCATTTTTTCTTTACAAACCCATTTCTTTACATGCAACCCAATTGTGCTTTGGTTTTCAACATACTCCTTCATGCTAGCTTATCCAACTACAAGGTTAATTTCCCAAAAAGATGACTTACATGCACAAAAAACTAAAATCAATTACAATTTCAGAAAAAGATATATAAGTGAATACTTTTAGAAATAGAGAGAAATAAATGAAAATGAAAATATAATAGGAAAACAAATGTGTATACCAATTGACATATGTGACCCTAACAATAATTACAACAAAATTACTATCAATAGTTAAAACACAAAGCAAGAGATTAATAAAAAATGGGCACAAGAGAACATCAACAATCCATTAAATCTTTAGTATAGCCCAAAAGAAAATAGAAAAACAAACCAAGTTTGGGACAAGAGAATATCAATATCAATAGTCCATTAAAATATTTAATTAGGCATCATCTAATAGTAATAGACCTCATCGAATGCGCAACATTGACAAAGGAAGGTTTGGGAATAGGGTGTAACATAAAATAAATAAGGTTCACACCATGATACTTTATCAACTAAGTTTTTTGTTAAGTTAAAAGAATTAACATTTCCTACCATCTGATATGCATTGCAACATTGCATCCAAAATAGTAGCCAATTGTATCATACATATCATTCATCTTATTTATCACTATCAAGACTAGCAACAACTATATGAATTCCACAACTTAATAATAAATAAATTGGCATGTATAAAAAAATGTAGAGAAAAATATCTACAACTTAATAGTAGATAAACATCTTCTAATGATGAACACATAGTATTCACAAAGCCATAGGTGTTTACACATACAGATAAATAAATAAATAAACACATAGTATTCACATACACATTAAAAAATCCAATGAAAAGTATAGATGTTTCTTCATTGGAACTTCAAAGCCATAGGACAAATAGTAAACTATATCTTCCATGTAATTTTAACTAAAAGAAAAATTGCAAATATCCTATAACACATGGTTGAAATTCCAAGACTGATCCACCTACTAAAATTTGTTATATTATTTAATAATAAAAAATTAAAAAATATGCTACATTTATAGAAATATTAAACAATTTTCTACTTTATAAAAGTAGTGCATAATATTTATTATCAAAATAAAGGAGAATATTTTTTTACTTCTATTATAGAAAATAAAGATTACATACAAAAGACTTGTCTTCTCATCAACTACCATATTTAGATATTTAAGTAATCATTTTTTTTTATACAAAGTATCCAATTATACTTCCAAATTCATGAACAAGTTTGAATCATGTTTTCAAGAAAGAAAAAACCTAAAAAAACAAAAAACAAAAAAGCAACAAAATAAAAAAGGCATTGCTTTATGAAATAGTTTAGAAGAGTCAATTCTTTCAAGGAGTACAAGACTCCACTTAAAATAGAAATAATTTTTAATTTCCAAAAATCCACATAATTCTTGACACAGGTTCAACCAAATGACATAACCCATGGCCAATGAAAGAGCCCAATTCAAGCCATATTGCAACTTTTTTCACATGACCACACGAAATTTAAAAGCACTCACCTTGCTCAGAATAACAACATCAAGATCGATTTGCTCTATTGTTAATTCTTCAGCTTCTAAAACAGCTTCTGGAATAACTTGGCAAAAAATTTGACATAATCTATGACTTCACACACAATTTTATCATTCACTTATTACATGCCCAAATTAACAACATTATTTGCAACATGCATGAAAAAGGAGAAAGATGGAAAGGAACAAAGCCCAAAAAGAAACAGTACTATAAAACTTTCAATGTCCTTAAGAAGTGAAATTATATATTTTATTCAATATCCCACACATAGAAAAAAATAAAACTGAAAATGCATTACTAAAATCAATTAATCATGGCATAACCAATTTTCTAACAGCCCAATATATATTTATGATTCTGCATTTTTAGAGAGAGAAAAGGCATGGAGTTAGAAAGAGAGAAAAGTGGGTACATTGTCATTTAAAGAAGAGCAACAACAAAAGATTCAAATTCGGATTAAGAGTATGTTACCTAAAAAAATAATTAAATTAAATACAATGAGCTGACACCCTTGTTTTTTTCCCGCTGCTTCTTCATTAATTCTCTTCCATCATCCTCATTGACTATTGTGTGTCATTTTGTTGCCCTACTTTTTTTTTCTCAATATTTTAGAATTTAAAATAACTAATAATCTACCTATAAAGAAAGAAAAATAAAATCATTTTTATTTAACAATATAACACCCTTTAAATCATTTTTATTTCTCAATATTTCTAAAGTTTGTTTCTTGTTCTAAAAGATTATTATGAAATTTATATTAATCCAAAGCTAAGAAAAGGAGGATAACAATAATATAATGTTTTACTGTGAGTGTGTAGCAAAAAGTAATTTATTAGGAATCAAAAAGTAATGTATGGAAACAAAATCTGACTACAAGATGATTGAAAAATTTTAGGGCAAGAATTTATTAGGGATAGTTCAAGTCCCATCTCTTACAAATTAGAACATTGAATCAAAATATCTAGGAGGAAATAAATACAATCAAAATTATCATGACACATGAGACAACACTAACAAAAAACAGAGAGGTTTTGTATTCAGAGCAGTGCGACACATTAGACCACAAAATAAGCAAGCTTTGAAAGTACTTCTCCATGAAGTTCGTGCTTATGTGGCCTCCAACAGCTCTCCTCTTCCAAGCCATTGGTTAACCGCCAAATTTTGCCAAATTCAAAAGCTAAGATGTGAAAGAAATTGCTAACATTCTAAGCATTCGCCCCAACCTTTAGGAATTCAACAATTGGACTTAAAGTTAAAATTATTCTCTACAGTGTGCTAGCCCACATTTAATCCACAACAAAATCACAAGAAATGTCTACAATAAATTTGTAAGTATAATTGTTTCTGATTTATTGACTTAAATATACTTACCATTTAAAAATGTAAAAGCAACAAGGTTTTAGTGATTTTAGAAAAAGTGAATGTGTTATAAGAAATAACAATCCAAAATTTAATATATAGTAATTAAATTTTACTACTACTAATAATAAAAATCATAATAATTTTCATATTAGAAGGAAGAAGGGAGAATTATGTTTTAGGGGTAGATGGGCCCCCAAATTAACAAAAGGTCCATATAACTCTTCAAATTGAGTTGAAGGATATGAAATAGTAACGGACAAATATACCCTTTAAGAACACATATAAAATATTTTATAAAATTAAGTTAAATAATTTTTTCTCAATAATTTTTTTTTCAAAAATACTAAATTAAATAAAAGTGGTTTTCAAAAATATTAAATTAAATTTTTTTTTCAAAAATATTAAATTAAATAACTTTTTTTCAAAAATATTAAATTAAATAAAACTATTTTAAAAAATATTAAATTAAATAAAAGTATTTTTAAAAAATATTAAATTACATAAAAGTATTTTTTAAAAATATTAAATTAAATAAAAAATATTTTTAAAAAATATTAAATTAAATAAAAGTATTTTTCAAAAATATTAATTTTTTCTCAAAATCAACAAAGGGCATTTTTGGAAATACTGAAGGATAATATCCTTCAACTCAATTTCCATACTTTCATTGAGTCTTGGGCTCAATTTGAAGAGTTACACGGACCTTTTGTTAATTTGGAGGCTCATCTACCCCTAAAACATAATTCTCCCTTAGAAGAATTGGAGATAGTTAATAAAAGAAAGAAGAAAAGATATAGATTAAGTTGGATATATAATTAATAAGAATAATCTATATAGTTAACACCTTTAAAGCAATTTATTTGTGCATGTTCATTAATTGAAATTAATATACTTATAAAAAAAGTCAAATTTAATTCATTTGTTGTCTTAAATTAAGTTAGATTAATGAGCATTTCTTATGCTGTAATTTATCTTTGCTATTATTTTGTTATATTTGCTCCATTATTTTATGAATAAAGCATATATAGCATTTTCATAGCTAAGGTTATTAATGTATAAAAAGAGAAAAAAGGAAAAACTTACATAGCAACACGTTTTCTTTTTCAATTTCTCATTAAAAATCTAACTGTGCACAGTACCCAAGTTTCATATGTATTCCCCCATCCAAGTTTCAAATGATAAAAGAAAAAAGAAAAGAAAATATTAAATTATAAATTATGCATATAGATAAATACATTTGAAAACAATAAACTTAATTGAAACATATGAATGTTATGTAGTTAATCTAGGAAACTATAGGATAAAACAAAAAAAAAAAAATTCAGTCCACCACGTAAGGCTGCTCGACATTCAAGTGTCGTTGGAATTGTGCTTCAACTAGAATTTTCAGTTACCTTATATTGTCTATACCACAAATCAATCCAAGTCCAAAATCACCAATGCTAATGCACAGATTTCTTGATTTTCCATGCCTTTCGTGCATGTGAGGAAGTATTATTGGTCATGTTTTTCATAAAAATAAAAAATAAAAAATAAAAATTCACTTGTTACTGTACGTTTGTCTATGCATGTGTTTCAAAACCTCATCTTTCTTCATTTCTTTTCACTTGGATTTAACCTTCTCCCACATTATTTAGAGAGGGGAAGTTCCCTAAAATAGTCCTATTGCATGCAAAAATAGACCAAAAATGCATCATTGAGGAGAAATAACCTTATTTGAAGTTAAGTTCATGATTGCTAGTGAATTACTAGAGAATTAGACTTAAAAGGTCTCACCTAGAAAGCCTAGTTGAGATTTTCTGTCATTGACATTTTGGCCATAGATAACCAACACATCTCCAAAAGATACTCTTTCTAGTGATTATACACAGTTGGCAATAGAAGTGAATAACAAAATGCCCAACATGTACCGACTAGACTACTTGGCATTAGCATCGGAAATAAACATGGAATATAAACCAGAAAATAAGAAATAAAAATAAATTAAAAATAATGATATAGCACATATAGATACATATATCGGGGTTAGATGCGACCAATCTTCAAACAGTGGAGGAGTAGAAAGAAGAAAAAAAAATTGGGACCTGACAGCAATCAGGAATGTTGTCGATTTGCAGAGACAAGTGTTTAATCTGATGGTCAAGAAAATGGTTGCTCTTAAGAATAGGTTTCTGCTTGCCCCCCAGAAATTATTAAAAGTCATAGCAAGATAAATGTCATCTACTACTCAACAAAACACTAAAGTTGAATTTTTTTTTTTTCAAAATAATAATAATAATAATAGTAATGGAGCCTCAAATACAACCAAAATAGGGGATTGGGGTTGAATTGGGAAGATTGCAATTCCAAATTATATCTTCCTGATTTTACTTGAATTTCTTAACAATAAATGAAAACATTAACACAAAACCACAAAAGAATAAAGAAATGAAAAGGATAAAGTAAAAGAACCAAGCAATAGAGACTTTGATTTCACGAGTGTGAAATTGCGAAGGCTGTGACACCATCAGAAAAAAAAAAAAATTATAGAAGCTCTACCTTTAGAAAAGGGATTTACTTGTGTTGATTATTTGAAGGAGTTCCCAATATCTTGGTGGCGGCAAATCAGTTAGGGCATCTCACTACTGGAGATCATCTATGAAAAAGGGTTAGGGCCTCTTCGTTCTAGATTTCTCCAGTGATGAAGGTTGTCTGTGGTAGTTGTTTTCTAGTGAAAAATCATCACAATACCCTGTAAACATAGAGATTCAACTTGCCAATAATATTTATTGAGGTTATCGACTTGATAGTAGAAGGAGCGTTCTAACTGGTTGTTGTTGTCCCCGATGAGGCTACAGATGGGTGTCTACTGGTTGCCATTGAGTTCGTCGGTCATCTTTGCTGTGGCTGTTGTTGGTAGATTGCAAGGCTAGAGTTCTTATTTATGATATCAATGGTTTGCGAGATGGGAGAGATTGGGAAAATAGAAGTGTATATATAGGCATAGAGATAATGACATTTATTACAAGTGTTAAGGTTGGCAAATTTTACTCTAGTAGACAATGACACTCCAAAAAAGCATCATCTTATTTAAAGCGCCAATATTTAGGTAAATTTCGTAAGCGTTAATATATTTATTCAAGAAGCATCCTTGTTAGCCAAATTTCTATAAGTGTCATGATTAATGCAATTCCTTGACATTTTTTACAAGTGTCAAGAAAATGAACGTCATTAAATACATTTTTTGTAGTAGTGATATGGAATGTGAAGCGAGCACAATCTCTAGTAAAGAGTCCATGGATTTTCCTCATGTAACAAGTAAAATTTCTCTTCAAAAGTTATGAAGTTAAATTAAAAGTTCATATATTTGGAGAATGTTATAAGTACAATCTCCATTTTATTACTTAATTTTTTTTTTTTATGAGAGCTTGAAGAAGTTTAATCTCAAATAAAGATTTTTGATGATATGATTTTATAGGCACTTAGCTTGGACATTTGTTTTGAATCTTGGATTGATTCGAGCCTTCACATAACTTAAGTTTTGGTTTGAATTGAGCTTTGATTTGACCTAAGTTTGATTGCAACTTGGGCCTTAATGTGACTTAAACCTTGATTTATACAACATTGATTGAGAGGATTTTTTTTTTTTTTTTTTTTTTTTTTTTTGGGGTAGATTTGAAGATGAAGCTTGAAAAGGTTAGAAAATTTTGAAAATTTTTATATTTCAAATAAACTTTGAAGAAATTGAAGATAATCTAAAGAAACTTTCCAGATTGAAAGATGATTTGAAGTCATTTTTAAAGATACGAAGATGTTTTGAATCTACTTTCAAGAGTTTCTCTTCAATTCTAACTTAGGTCTTATGATTTGTCTTCTAAACCATGCTATAAATTAATAAGGATGCAAAAAGATGTAAAGGATTAGATATAATATGATTTAGGTGTCCTCTTCTTTAAAGGTGATCATAATCATAATAATAGTCCAAACATTTTGTTATAACTACTGTGGTCCCACTTGCTTATATTATATGTAGTGATGGGACGTAACAATTAATATGTTTAATACTTATTAATTTACATCCTATCTCTAGTGCCACCTAAAAAATAAATAAATAAATCGTAGTAAAAAGAATATAGGAGGTGGCTAGTCCCAAAAAAAATGAAGTAAAATAAATAATTAAATGTAACAATCTTTTAATTCAATTAGTACTACCCACCAAGGAAGCCGGTGAACAGGTGGCAAATGATCCATTTTTATCTCAATACTACCAGAGCCAAATAATATCCTCCTCTACCTCAGTATTTTTGCCTTGAAAAACTAACTGCAACCTTCTCCCTTTGAAGAAATTAAACACAGGTATGGGGTGCATTTCCTTGGTTTTTTTTTTTTTTTTTCAATTCAATTTCCTCCCTTTAAAATTTTTTATTATTCACAATCCAATTTGAAGAATTGGGTCTTTTATTTGGCATATGGAATTTGGAAGACCCACTTAAATACATCGATTTGAGTCGCAACATTTTGTTTTTTCATCTCTCAGATCCACCAGGTCGGGGAACGCATTTGAGATAAGTATTTTAGAATCATTTGGAAAGCATTGGAATAGAATGATCCATTTACATCAAATTGCAGGGTCATTCTGCAATTGAGACATTGAATGATCTTCTTCGGCAGAATTTTATGAAATGATGCTACTTCTGTTTTCTTTTTCTTTCTGATTAAAATTTCTCAAAAATGTATCCTGAATTATACAGAAGCAATTCAGTGATATATTTCTTTTCCAAATCCATACAATTATCTTATAGATTAATCACTGAATTTTTATTTTTATTTTTTCTCTATATATGGGATTGAAAAGTGCTTATTCTTCACTGAATTGTATTTTATATTTCTCTACATGTGTGATTGGAAAGTGCTTATTCTTGTATTTTAGGTAGCATATTTTCCATGGATTCCATGAAAGGACAAGGAGGCATCCAGATGCTACTGACTGCAGAGCAGGAGGCCCGACAGATTATTTCCAGTGCTAAAAACTGTAAAACCCCAATCCTTACATATCTCTTTCCAAAGTTACAGTACTCGTAATCCGAAATGATGCTATGATTGAACAATGTGTTTCAGTAAAGTTGACGAGGTTGAAACAAGCTAAAGAAGAAGCTGAGAGGGAAGTGAAACTCTACCACTCCAATATGGAAGCTGCCCACCAGAAGAAAATTTCTGAGGTATCAGCACAAATATTGTCATTGCCAAAGGTTTTAGAATGACAAGGTCTCACTTCACTTTTGATTTATATAGACGAGTGGGAGCAGTGGGTCAAATGTAAAACGGCTTGATGAAGAAACTGCATTGAGGATTCAAAGCTTGAAAGAGTCTGCTTCTAGGGTTTCATCAGATGTTGTTGCCATGCTCATCAAGCATGTCACAGCGGTGGAAGCTTGATATGTGGTGGTCAGTACAACTACTTCATCAGTTACATCGATTAAAGCTCGATCTACTTTAGGTCTAGGGCTTCTACTTTTATGGTCTTTTCTAAAATTGTAGAAACCCCGAGCTCCATTTGGATCAGGGAAGTAGCCGATAAATGTTATTAACTTCACGATCCTGATTTAAATACCCACTTTTCTCTATGTTTTTCTTTCTTATTTATTTTTAGGTTCTCAGTTGCAGAGTATGAGGCATATGAAAAATGAAAATTGCAATAAAGGAAGAATGGGAGATGAGAGTTATGGAATAGGCTGCCAGCCTTCTCCAGACAGATTTTTTAAATTAATTCATGTAGTCGCCTTGATGAGTTGATTACTTAATATAAATTCCATGGAGAGCGAAGTAGTGGATGAGTTGTTGCAATTTGAATGATTCAACTGTCATATGATTTCTTTGAGGGATCGATAAAAAAATCTCATAAGACTGGACGTTACAAATTTTGAAAATTTATGTGGACAGATTAAATAGAGGCTAAAAGAACTTGATTTTCTTTATTTAATTTGTTATATTTTCTCTCTAGATAAATACAGATCATATCAAGTGATTCTTTGGTTAATTTCTTTGATACCCTTGAGAACATAAGGTGTACCTTTTTTTTTTTTTTTTTTTCACAAAAGTAATGACATGAATTGATTCCCCTACATTTCTTTAGGGAAGCTTTTTACTCACTATATATGTTTGAAGAAGTAAATCAGACATATAATGCCTCATAAATAATGTTGCTTATCTTCTTGGTAATACAGCTGCTGCTGCTGCGGTATCTAAGAATTGAATAGATAATGTTGTTTATCCTATTCTAGCTTCACTTAATCCTTAGAATGGAGGAATGAGACCAAACTGATTAATGTTGGAAGAATATAAGGCCTGTTTATTACTTGTTCAATTATATATATTTATTTTAAATAAAATAAATCAATATTTATGCTTTTATAAGATATTAATATCCATATTTTTATAATTAATATTCATAAAAAAAATATACTAATTCTAAGTAATAAATTTATTTGTTAAACATTCATATTTTTCAAAGTATTATAGAGACATAAATTAACTACAAAGATATTTACTATAAAAGATGAGTTGTGAATGTAGGATCATAGTCATAAAATATACGTTCGCTAAACATGAATAAATAAGGCAAAAGAAATTTGAGATTAAAAATAAGTTAACAATTTTAACATAATATTTAAAGTTAATTTTTATTTAAAATTGTGATATTAAATTATTTTACCAAACATGCTTAAACTACTTAATAACTTAAGTCATTAAATTATATTAAACTGCATAACACCTTCTTAATCTCTAATTTAGAGTCATTGTTGGGTTAATAAGTTACGGTACTTTACACCTCAATCACAGGCCATTTTGATTCTAACCATGACCCATTCAGATTCTGATTCGCATTTGAAAGTTTCAGAACTGAGATAATGGAGGTTTGCCTCTTCATTATATGACAGTTGGTAGTAAGGCTTATCAATTGATCGCATTGCTGCTCTTATACATCGATTCTTGTCATATCTTTCTTTCTATTCTTGAGGTTTGAGACAGGTAATATTAATTTCTTGGGTTTTTTCTTGGAGTTTTGACAGTGAATTATGTTCTTATGTCATTGATCTGAGATAATTTTAAACAACCTTTCTGTTTCATCTTTGCATTTTTAGGTCTTTGATCTGGACTGCACTGAAAATCAAATGTTTTGTATGAAAAAAAAAAAATGATTATTAAATAACCAAAATCTACAACCAAGTACGTCTTTTCTCAAAGAAAAATCACTCTGTTTTGATACGTAGATACTGAGAAATTAAATTTTAGTGGAATAGCCAGTTCTGTTGGAAACGTATGCAATGTAATCTTCTTCTTTCCTGCAGTGGAGGAGTTCCCTGCAGTGGAGAGGAAAAACGTTTTGATCAACTGATTTGTTAGGATACCACAGTCATCCCCTATTTTCATCATGTTAAACTAGAGGTGGCCATCTTAATTTTGTTGGTCTTTTTTATGGTTTTGGGTCGGAAACCTCTAGAACAAGTTCAGAATGCATGAAAGGCATATGGTACATGGATTTTCTTCAGTCCTTCCACCTAGACATCAAAATGAAGGTTCTTTCAAGGCCTCTCTAATTTGGTCAACCACCAGCGAAAGGTTGGCCACAATGCCCCTCCCAGGAAATTGATGCCTTAAGAAGTAAGGCTTGAAGTTGTATGTGGCTGGGATTTGGTGTCGGCCCGAGAAATATATCCAAGATCAAGTTGGCTCGGGATTTGGTATTGGCTCAAGGAGTAAGCTAGAGATTGTGTTCTTGGGATTTGGTGTTACCCTAGGAAGTTTGTCCAATGTTGTTGGCTTGGGATTTGTGTTACTCAAAAACCACAAAAAAAAAAAAAGGATTAATTTGATACCACTAACAACCTTGGTAGGACCATAGAGGAAAATATCGGGATATTTCGACGATATATTACCAAAACATCTGTGTGTTGGTGCACGTGGAAACGAAATTTTCCACAGAAATATCGGTGGTCAACGTCCGCGTTGATCGAGGCAAATCTCATCATTGATCAAGTCAAAGCTCAAAAATGAGCTATTTACATCCTGTTCGGGGAGTTGAACCCCCAACCAAAAGGTTGGGGGAGCATCCTTGTTAATATTCTTGCACCATATATACATATATTAAAAGTTTTCATATACACAAAATATTAAAACAATACTTTAAACAACAAATTAATTATAATTATTTTATAATTAAATAAAAAAATTTCATTTAATTGAGTAACAAAAATTTTTTAATATCATTAATATATTAATTAAATATTAAAAAATTATACATTTATCATCATTTGTTTTATATCATTTAATACAATTAAATTAAATATTTATAATTTAAATATTAAATATATTTTAAAATTAAACATATTATAATCAAATATCATAATATTATTATAAAATAATATTTGATGTAATTTAATAATCAATGTACACTTATATATATATATTAATTTCTTTAACAAAATAACTTTAAAATATTTATTATACTTCCAATTTAATTTCTAAGAGGTTTATTTTACATTTTCAAAAGTTTTGATCAATTTTAAATCAATCGATATTTTGTATCAAAATATCCGCCGATATATCTCCGATATATTTGATATATCCATAAAATCGAACAACCGATATATCCATGATTACGGATATTTTTAGTTTTGGATAGGACATCATTGCAGGAAGGAACATCTTATAATAGAAGTATAATATCTCCAAATGTAGGTTTATAAGGAGGCTTTGAGAGTGAAATACAAAAGTACTTTTCACTTGTTTATTTGCAGAACATGCAATTGAATGTGGACAAATCTCAAAAACTAATGCCAATGCCTTACTTTGATAGCATTAGCATGAAGATCGATTCTCATACCTCAAACCCCTCTTTTTGTTACCCAAGCAGATGACCACAAAAATTACTTTTCAAGACCTTATGATCTTGATGGCTATAGCTTATACCATTTCAAACCATGGCTGTGCTAGGTAGTCTCAGCATGGTTGTTATTCAGGAAACCTCTGATACAATTTGAGGCCATCCATAGATTATGATCATTTAGTACTTTAGTTTGTGCCTATGCTAAATGGCAAAATGAATGAATCAGTTCCCAACATGCTCTGATTTAGTATTTCGTGCCTGTTAATGCGATTTTCATTTGACCTTTAGTGGTAGTTCCTTTTGAGTTATTATTAGAGTTTGAATCAATGGTAGCAATTTCTTTTTTAGACATTCTGCGTTTGTCTAAAGTCCCCACTATCAATTACCAACTTGAAGACATATTAAGGCAGATGGATTGGTTGTGCTTTACACATGTTCTTCTTGCTTAATCCATTGAAGACTTCTTGTATATTCCTTGCAATTTATAGAAGACCTCCCAAGTATCCTCCAAACTAAAATATTTATCACGAAGCCACAACTTTACCTTTAGAATTATTTAACTCTTTTACCATCTTCATGACATTGCCAAGTTCACAACCATTGTTTTCTTATATATGCTTTCATTAATTTGATATCAGTATTTTGGCACTTTAAAAGTGCACACAAACTCTACTCGATAAATATTTTCAACCATTGCTTATATATGCTTTCAACCATTGCTTGGTCTTTATCTTCAATCTTCACTTTACTATTTTCAAGATCTAATTTGATATTATTGAAGTTGTCAATGCAGTCTTCAACCTGTTATGCCATTTTCTACTTTTAGTATAGTCTATTTGTCAATGATTTTGCCACGAGCAGATGCTTCAATTTCAACCATATCAAAGATATAGTTGACTCCTTTAAGACTTCACATAACATCTTATCACTAAGACTCGAAAAGACAGCACTGTGTGCTTTATCAAGGATCTTGGTCTTGTCCTCAAAGGATAAAGAAATTGGTAAGTTTACTCCTCGGAACTTCTTGAAGACCCTCTTAACTAGTGATGCTATCATCTCCATTCTCCATAGTACCAAATCATTCTTCCGATTGAATATCAACCTTTGTTAAATCCATCTACAGGCTCTCAGAACAGTTTGTTAAGGGGATTTTACCTCGACAAGATCAATTCAATAAGCCCAAGAACTTAAATACAACAAAAAATAGCGTACAATCACAACACCAAGATGCTTCGTGGTTTGATAAAGATCACCTATATCCATAAGAAAAGAATCCACAAATGCTTTGCTAGTCAATGATATTGAACCTTTGTTTCTCTCTTTTGCACAAAATAGAAGGCTTTCTCTCACCCTTTCCTCATGGCCAAACAAAAGAGTACTTATTCAGTTAGATTCACTCAAGAATTTCTTTTCTTTTTTAGATTATTTCTTACAATGATCTATCTACCAAGACCATGTATATTCCCTTTAGGATGAATAAAAGAAAACTCATTTCTACTCATTTATACCTAAGATATTCTTAAACATAAGTTTGTTACAAGTCAATAACCTAATGATAACTTTTAAGCACATATTTGAAGTGCTTAAAAGTTATTCTAATTTAAAAATTTTAAATTTTAAAGTTGCTTTTAATTTCTTGTTGCATGTTAAGTTTTGCGGTTGTCTCGTTATATGCTTTAAACTTCATTTGATAATTAGATCTCAATACACAAATTAAATGGGCGTTTGTTAAAACTCTGTACTTATTAATTAATGACTTAAGGTAACTTTAAATTAAATTATTCTTAAATTGTTAACTTAAAACTTATTTTTTATTTTTTACTTTAAGTATTAAAGTTTTCTTTTCTTTTTTTTTGGTAAAATTAACTTAAAATTTTTTCAAAATCATCACATTGATATATTTATCTTCATTAATTCTAACTAATATTTATATTTTCACTAATTCTAAGTAACAAATTTATTTGTTAAACATTCATATTTTTCAAAGTATCATAGATGCATAAGTTAACTACAAAGATATTTACTATAAAATATGAGTTGTGAATGTAGGATCATAGTCGTTAAATATACCTTCGCTAAACATGAATAAATGAGACAAAAAGGTTTTGAAATTAAAAATAAGTTAACAATTTTAACATAATATTTAAAGTTAATTTTTATTTAAAGTTGTAATATTAAATTATTTTACCAAACATGCTTAAACTACTTAATGACATAAGTCATTAAATTATATTAAGTTATTAAATTGATTTATCAAACACCAACCAAAAGTTAAACGTGCATAACACCTTCTCAATCTCTAATTTAGAGTCATTGTTTAAGTTAGGTTACTTTACACCTCAATCACAGGCCATTTTGATTCTAACCATGACCCATTCAGATTCTGATTCGCATTTGAAAGTTTCAGAACTGAGATAATGGAGGTTTGCCTCTTCATTATATGACAGTTGGTAGTAAGGCTTATGAACTGATCGCATTGCTGCTCTTATACATCGATTCTTGTCATATCTTTCTTTCTATTCTCGAGGTTTGAGACTGGTAATATTAATTTCTTGGGTTTTTTCTTGGAGTTTTGACAGTGAATTATGTTCTTATGTCATTGATCTGAGATAATTTTAAACAATCTCTGTTTCATCTTTGCATTTTAAGAGCTTTGATCTGGACTGCACTGAAAATCAAATGTTTTGTGTGAAAAAAAAAAATTATTAAATCACCAAAATCTACAACCAAGTACGTCTTTTCCCAAAGAAAAATCACTCTGTTTTGATACGTAGATACTGAGAAATTAAATTTTAGAGGAATAGCCAGTTCTGTTGGAAACGTATGCAATGTAATCTTCTTCTTTCCTGCAGTGGAGAGGATAACCGTTTTGATCAACTGATTTGTTGATACCACAATTATCCCCTGTTTTGATCAACTGATTTGTTAGGATACTACAGTTATCCCCAGTTTTATTGGAAAAGTATGCAATATCCCTTGTTTTCAGCATGTTCTTGGGATTGGGTGTTAGCCTAGGAAGTTTGTCCAGTGTTGTTGGCTTGGGATTTTGTGTTACTCAAAAACCATAGAAAAAGGATTAATTTGATCCCACCAACCTTGGTAGGACCATGGAGGAAAATATCGGGATATTTCGACGATATATTGCCAAAACATCTGTGTGTCAGTGCATGTGGAAATGAAATTTTCCACAGAAATAATGGTGGTCAACGCCGGTGTTAACCGAGGCAAATCTCAGCGTTGACCAAGTCAAAGCTCAAAAATGGGCTATTTACATGCTGCCCAGGGAGTTTTGGTTGGGGGAGCATCCTTGTTAATATTCCTACACCATATATACATATATTAAAAGTTTTCATATACACAAAATATTAAAACAATACTTTAAATAACAAATTAATTATAATTATTTTATGATTAAATAATTTTTTTTCATTTAATTGAGTAACAAAAAGTTGTTAATATCATTAATATATTAATTAAATATTAAAAAATTATACATTTATCATCATTTATTTTATATCATTTAATACATATCATTAATATATTAATTAAATATTAAAAAATTATACATTTATCATCATTTGTTTTATATCATTTAATACAATTAAATTAAATATTCATAATTTTAATATTAAATATATTTTAAAATTAAACATATTATAATCAAATATCACAATATTATTATAGAATAATATTTGATGTGATTTAATAATCAATGTACACTTATATATATATATATATATATATATATATATATATATATATATATATATATATATATATATATATATATATATATATATATTAATTTCTTCAACAAAACAACTTTAAAATGTCTTTTATACTTCTAATTTCATTTCTAACAGCTTTATTTTATATTTTCAAAAGTTTTGATCAATTTTAAATCAATCGATATTTTGTATCAAAATATCTGCCAATATATCCAATATATTCGTAAAATTGAACTACTGATATATCTATGATTATCGATATTTTCGTCATTAGGTAGGACATTATTGCAGGAAGGAACATCTTATAATAGAAGTATAATATCTCCAAATGTGGGTTTACAAGGAGGCTTTGAGAGTGAAATACAAAAATACTTTTCACTTGTTTATTTGCAGAACATGCAATTGAATGTGGACAAACCTCAAAAACTGATGCCAATGCCATACTTTGATGGCATTAGCATGAAGATCGATTCTCCTACCTCAAACCCCTCTTTTTGTTACCCAAGCAGATGACCACAAAAATTAATTTTCAAGACTCTATGATCTTGATGGCTATAGCTTATACCATTTCAAACCATGGTTGTGCTAGGTAGTCTCAGCATGGTTGTTATTCAGGAAACCTTTGATACAATTTGAGGCCATCCATAGATTATGATCATTTAGTATTTTAGTTTGTGCCCATAGTAAAAGGCAAAATGAATGAATCAGTTCCCAACATGCTCTGATTTAGTATTTCGTGTCTATTAATGCGACTTTCATTTAACCTTTAGTGGTAGTTCTTTTTGAGTTATTATTAGAATTTGAATCAATGGTAGCAATTTCTTTTTTAGTCATTTTGCATTTGTCTAAAGTCCCCACTATCAATTTCCAACTTGAAGACATATTGAGGCAAATGGATTGGTTGTGCTTTCCACATGTTCTTCTTGCTTAATCCATTCAAGACTTCTTGTATATTCCTTGCAATTTACAGAAGACTTTCCAAGTGTCCTCCAAATTATAAAATATTTATCATGAAGCCACAACTTTACCTTAAGAATTATTTAACTCTTTTACCATCTTCCTGATGTTGCCAAGTTCACAACCATTGTTTTCTTATAAATGCCTTCATTAATTTGATATCAGTGTTTTGGCTCTTTAAAAGTGCACACAAACTCTAGCAGATGGGAATCAATTATAGCATAAATCTTTTCTTTTTTTTCGGCACAGGATATTAACATTCATGTTACAATAGTTCCTATTAGCTTTTCACTGACTACTTTACACAATTTCAAATGTTAAAACAACTCTAATGGAAAATTTTTGAATTATCCATCTGGGATACGATTAGATTTATAACCTTCACCAGGAAGGTTATTCATGAAAATATGTCCTCTTTCCCCCTTTAGCCAATACTCTAGGCACCTAAATTTTGGGTCCAAACTCATGTGTTCTGATTGAAATAAGATTAGCTAAAAGTAAACACAAGACCAGCTATGATACATAGTACTAATACATAAATGTTTTTTTGTTACTTTCTTATAGATGGTACTAATACATAATTTTTTTTTTTGTTACTTTCTCCATTAGAAAACAACTTCTCTAAGCTATATCTTTAGAGAATGATTCATGTTTTAAATTTTTATGTGCCTTTGAATTTGAAATGTTTATCTTATCTTAATTGGATTTCTTTCTTCTTAATTTAATATAATATATCTGAAGCTAGAGAATTTATGACCCATTGTGATTTCTGAAACCCCATTTTCAGATTTTTAGATGATTTTCAATTATTTTATTACATGTCATGAGGCACTTTAAATTGGAATCATAATTTAGTTAGGAAATCCTTTGATATATTGGATGGTGTTAAGGAGATTTTTCTCAAACAAGGTTAATTAAACAAACCTAAGAATCACAAAAACACAACAAAAAATACAACACACTTAAAACACAGATACTACCTGGTTCAATGAAGACCACTTACATCCATATGAAATGAATCTACAAAGGCTTCATAATTGATCAATGAGATATATGACTGTGGACCCGCATTTTTCACGTGCGTCCCCACTCGATCGGCGAGACTCGTTTTTTATTTGTGAAAAAAATAATTTTGGAAAAAAAGTCGGAGTCGCCACTTATTTTATTTTTATTTTAAAGGAAAAATAAAACAAAAAATAAAACCCTAAAAAAATGACTCCATAATTTTTGGAAAAGCGTGTCTTTGAGAAACCCGAGTCTAAGTCCGGGGATCAGGTTACTTATTGGGAAGGTACCTCTAGGAGGTAGCACCCCTCTAAGCCCTAAAAAGGTCTCTACTGACTAAATTAGGGGTTATGTGGCAATTAATTGATTAATTGTAGATACCTAAGTAAGCTAGGTGATTTCAGAAAGTAGCATGCTAAATAAGGAGATCAATCACAATAAAGGAGAGTTAGGGTGCGTACCTAAACCACTTCTTAAGCGCTATCATAAAACATCAATGGTTAATTCAAAAATATGACACACGACATGCATTTTATCAAGTATGATCAAACAAGCATCGAGACAATCAAGTATGGCATCAAACAAGGGCAATGACATGCATATTCATGAAATTTTGGGAACGTACCTGGATAGCATTTATAACTCCTAATGCGCTTCCTCAGGACATGGGGGTTAGATAATAAATAATAATAAATCCTAGCATGCTTATCTAATTAATTAGCAAAAATTATAAAATTCGGAATAATTAATTATCATACATATCTTGTATACAATTCCTAAAAAGAAAAATGCAAATATAATTACAATAAATAGTAGGGTGGTAGCAAAAATAAATTTTTTAAAAAAGATTTTCTTATGTAGGGGTTTCACTAATTCCCCAAATTAATATACACCAATTTAGCCTAAAATTGTCCCATTTATTTGGGACCACAAGCTTTGATTCGTGTTTTGTTTAAAACCAAAATTATTGTTGAACATTTAGAAGGATGCAAACCGATTGAGATATGGTTGCATGTTATTTTTTAAATAGAAAAGAGATTTTGATTCTAGAGGCTTTAAATGAATTTTTAAAAGAAATCTCTTAAAAGGTTTTTTTTTAGAAAAGGAGTTTTGTTTTAAAATAAAGGAAATTAATTTTTAAAATAACAAAAATAGAAAACAAAATATCAATCAAAACAAAAGGAAACAAAGATCACGAAATAAAGATTTTAGGAAATCTTGTCAATTAAAGTGGTGAGAATAAAGGCCAACCTTCATGGGTTTCCAGTAGCCCTCAAAAATAAATTTGACCAACAATCACTAAGGCAACAAATTTATAACTTCCTAACCAAATAAACTAACAAAATTATCATCCAAAAACTAACATTTAGATTTTAAGAAACACATGAATAACTAGAATTAAACTAATTGGAATTAAAAAAAAAATGTAAACTTTACCTCACAGGATCAATTAAACTAAAGAATCAAGATTGATAACACGTTCAAATTAGAAATAAACTAGGATTAAACTAATTGAAATTAAAAATACGAATTTTACCTCACAAGATCAATTAAATTACAGAATTAAGATCAATAACGTATTCAAATTAAAAATAAACTAGGATTAAACTAATTGAAATTAAAAATACGAATTTTACCTTACAAGATCAATTAAATTAAAGAATTAAGATCAATAACGTATTCAAATTAAAAATAAACTAGGATTAAACTAATTGAAATTAAAAATACGAATTTTACCTCACAAGATCAATTAAATTAAAGAATTAAGATCATTAACATATTCAAATTTAAAATAAACTAGAATTAAACTAATTGGAATTAAAAATATAAATTTTTCGTCACAAGATCAATTAAACTAAAGAATTAAAATCAATAACATATTCAAATTAAAAATAAACTAGGATTAAACTAATTGAAATTAAAAATATGAATTTTACCTCACAAGATCAATTAAATTAAAGAATTAAGATTATTAACATATTCAAATTAAAAATAAACTAGGATTAATCTAATTGAAATTAAAAATATGAATTTTACCTCACAAGATCAATTAAATCAAAAAATTAAGATCAATGATGTATTCAAATTAAAAATAAACTAGGATTAAACTAATTGAAACTGAAAATACGAATTCTACCTCACAAGATCAATTAAATTAAAGAATTAAGATCATTAGCATATTCAAATTTAAAGTAAACTAGAATTTAACTAATTGAAATTAAAAATATGAATTTTACCTCACAAGATCAATTAAATTAAAGAATTAAGATCAATAACGTATTCAAATTAAAAATAAACTAGGATTAAACTAATTGAAACTAAAAATACGAATTTTACCTCACAAGATCAATTAAATTAAAGAATTAAGATCATTAACATATTCAAATTAAAAATAAATTAGGATTAAACTAATTGAAATTAAAAATATGAATTTTACCTCACAAGATCAATTAAATTAAAGAATTAAGATCAATGACGTATTCAAATTAAAAATAAACTAGGATTAGACTAATTGAAATTAAAGATATGAATTTTACCTCACAAGATCAATTAAATTAAAGAATTAAGATCATTAACATATTCAAATTAAAAATAAACTAGGATTAGACTAATTGAAATTAAAAATATGAATTTTACCTCACAAGATCAATTAAATCAAAGAATTAAGATCAATAATGTATTCAAATTAAAAATAAACTAGGATTAAACTAATGAATTGCAATCATAAAAGAGAGACATTTAATCTAAGAAAAATAAAAGATTGTTCAAAATCAAGATTTAAAAGAATTTATCACAAACAATTAATTAAACCAATCAACTAAAACTCAAACTAAAAAAAAGAAATATTGTATTGAAAACCGAAATCTAACCTGTATTGTCCCGGGAAAATACTCTCTTGATCTGTCCTCTCTAGAAAAAGATTACCCTTGTAGGTGAATTTCCGCTCCAAAGGAAAAAGTCTCCTCCTCCAAGCCAAAAAGGTCCCTCCATGTGGATCTCTTTGCCAAATTAAAACTCCAAAAAAAATCCCCCTCTGAAGAAAGTTCCACCTTCTTATTTATATGACAACCCAACTTTATGGAATATTTTATTTCCTTTTGGGAGATGTGTTTCCAACCTTAACGGAGATCCCACTTTCTAAACTTCTCATGGCAGTTACCATTTCAATTGATGTAATAAAAGAAACCTGTTAACCCAATGAGTTGTCTGGTGGGTCCCATGGTTATAACATCTTCTCTCTTCCAATTAGACACAGCCCGCCTATGCCATTTCTTCGTGTTCCTGGTATGAGACCCATAACTACACCATATCAAGTGCTAAAATGCGCCATAAGTGACTCGCCCTCATACCCAATGCGCGTCTAGAGGCCTGTTGAATCGGACGACCATGGTTGGATGGATATCATCAAAGCTCAAAGTTGCAGAAACCTTTCTTCAACAAATCGACCAGCAAGCGGCAGTCTCTACGGAAGAACGAGACACCACAATCAGATGAGCATGATGAGAGGATTCCCGTGAAATCTGGAGGGGTCATGCCTTTGAGAGATCAGAGACTCTGCTTCCTCGTCTAACTCAGAAGGTGAACGCATTAGAGAAGAAAGGAGATGAGGAGTGAACATCGGTGGCAGGGGCAGCGGTCGGAGAGATGGCGCCGGTGAGGGCATTCGCGATTCTGTTCTTTGATGGATTCAAGCTTTTTCTCTCACTCGCGATCACGGTTTCTCCGCTCTGAATCGCGATCCCGGTCTCGGTTTCTGGAAGAGCAGTGGTGGCGGCTGTCCAGAGAGAGGTCTGATGGTTTGTTGGTGGAGGCAGCGCATGAGGAGTGGTCGGCGGAGGGAAAACACAGTGATGGAGATCGCGTCGGGGGGTCATCCTCGAGGAGAAACCAGTTCGAAGGCGGATTCAACATGCTGGATTTTATGCTAAAGATATCACACTTATTTGGCTTCGAGTGGGACCTCCCGTCGGAACGGCTGGTGATGGTGCTGGCGATGACGTCCTCGTGGCGATACGGTCAACGGGGAGTGAACTCCATAAACACCGCCTTGTTCGCCTATGACTAGCCACCATTGTTGCCGTTCTCGCTACGACTCAACTTCACCAGAAAAAAAACTCGCTACGTCGCCGAGGATCTCAGCCACAACGGATCTGGGAAGGTCTTTCATATCCAAATCTGTCAAAACCTCAAATTTTAGGATAAAAAAAAAAAAAAACTCCAAGGCTCCTCATAGCAGCTCATGCTAGACCAGGGTGTGAAGTGCTTCCGGGCTCGGGGAACTTCGTGATCGAAATGAAGACCCTCACGAACTGAAGTAGAACCGGTTACCTTTATGCTTGACATGGGTCCCAGCTTTTGACGCAGAGGAAAGTGGAGCCAAAAGGTTCCAACTGGCCATGCTTTTTGTAACGGAATCTTGAAGTCGTTATGTGAGAGCGTGTTCATCCTTGCTTCTATTGGAGAGTGCTCTAAATGGTTGTGGGTGTCCTCCTTGCAGCGTGTTGGCATCTTTGGAGCGGCGACGTGTAAAGATGTCTAAGGGTGGCGGTTGTTTGTTCTTTTGCTTAATGAAGCCTGCGTGCTGCCCCAGACCCATATCACCAGGCTGCGTGTTGTCTTCCCAATGGAGCCTACATGCCTCTCCACGTGTCAATGCCTTTCAAATAATAATGCAACCCTTGGAGCATTACAGTCGTGTATGTGGATCATTCTTAAGTGGCAGTTCACATGTGTCATTCTTGTTGAGTGGCAATCTTTGTGTCATCCCTCCCATGTGCGACTATGCATAGAGATTTCTTCCTAGCAGTCTCTGAGACCTTGGTGCCTAGGATCCTTCTTGAGAAATTCCAGTGCTCCTCATGCAAAACAGAATAAAATAAAATTTAAGAAGGTAAAAGAAAAGAGAAGAAACTGATAAAAATTATGAGATTGATAATAAAACGAAATACGATTTTAAAAGCCAAGAAAGAGAAAAGAAAGAGAAACCAAGTTATATAATTCCACCATCCAATCAAGGGTTATTTGCACATTTTGGAGTCTAAACAATTCGAGCAATTTCCTATTAAATGAGTGAATAAATAAAATAAAAATAAAAATAGTAATAATAATAATAATGACAATGATAATGATGAACAAATAAAGGGTAAAAAATGAAAATGAATAAACAAAATCAATATAATTATCGAATGCATGCAATAATAATAATAATACTAATAAAAGTTATATATATATATATATATATATATATATATATATATATAAATTAAGCCCGATGAAGTGTTTATACGGGCCTAAGTGGGTGCCTAATGAACTAAGTGTCCTAAAGTGATCAGGATATTGTCCACGTGACCTAAACATGCCTAAGAACTATCCTAAAAATGAATAGAAATCTTAAGTCAAAATCAAAACTGCCAAGGGTCACAATAAAGGGGTTAGGCAATCCCTTAACCAGAGTCTCCAAGGTGGCTCAAGAAAGGTAAGTAGCGTGAGTAGATATGGGCCACCAATGAGCTAACTGTAAAGTATCAAACAAGTATGTAATAAGACATGTGCTAGGAGGACAAAATTGAGGGTCTACAATGACCCTCATATTTTCTTTCAAGACTCTCTCATACTTTCCTATTAGGAAAGCATAGGAGCACTTCCTGGTTATATTCACACAAGCATTTCTCGTGTTTAGAATCTTTCTCATAACGATCTATATATCAAGGCGATCTAGATTCCCTTTACAATAAGTAAAATAGTACTCATTTATCTTGAATAAAAGTTGTTAGAAGTGAACAACTAATCATAATAAACATTAACTCAATAAACAACCTAATCTATATTGGTAGCAAAACTAGTGTACGTGCCCAAAGTACTGAAAAGACCACACAAAGAGACTTGTCCACTTGGTGTGCATTACCTTACGTCACCTAAAGTTTTCAAAATGGAAAATGTCACTTTGTACACACCTTTGAGCTCTTACCTTACTCTATGCTAATGTACACAAATGAACAAAGTGTCTTTTGAATGTGATTTCACTCGTTCATATAGTTTAAGTGAGAAATTTCAAACTCACTCCTCAACAATCCTCCACATTGGTTGTAGAATTCAAATCACTTGCAACACTAGCCTTTTCCTATTTCCTAAGTCAGCAACCTTTTACATAAACTAAGTCCAAGCAATACTTGAACTAATTAAACATTGTGGCCTTTGTGATTATATCTATTGGATTCCCAAGAGTTAAGATTTTCTTTATGTGTAATACTCCCCCAATGTTTATGTCTAAGATAAAATGAAGCATTACCTTAATGTGATTTATCCTCTCAGGTTATATTTGATTTTTGGACTAATAAATTACACTTTGACTATCATAAAACACTGTTACAGACCCTTGCTTCATGCTTAGCTTACTAACCAACCCTTGTATATGTCCGCATAATTGCTTCCTTGATAGATTTAGCTATTGCCATATATTCCACCTCTATGATTGAAAGAGAAACTATGCACTATAATGAGGCTGTCTAGCAAACTATGAATCTCCCTAGATAAATAATATAACTTGTCAATAATCTCCTACCATCCAAGTCTCTTGCATAATTAGAATCCACATAGCCATTAACCTATTGACTTGTATTCTACCCTCCTTAATACATCAATCCAACATTCTTAATACATTTAAGATGCCCTAGTTGTTATTTCACAACATTACAATCCATTTTCTAGATTTTTCATACCTACTGATCACACTCATAGCATTACATAAATTAGGTCTATCACATCAAAGAGTACATGATACTTCCAACTACACGAGCATAGTGTCACAGGATGTTTCAAATGATCCTCCCCATGGGCTTATATAGAGCCCAGGAAGCTTCTGGAGACTCCTGGAGCCATCTACACTAAGACATTTGTGGGAAGAGTGTGGAAGGTTTTAGAGATGTCTAGAAAAGTCCACACATCTCTACACTATGGTGGAAGGCATGAGAGGAGTCCAGGGCTTTGTAGAGAATTCTAGAGATTTCTTGTATATTCTTGTACATAGGATTGTACATAGATTAGTGTAAGGAGTTCTAGAATATTCTTGACTTGTAAGGAACCCTCCAAGGTTCCAGAGAGTTCCATTGATGCCTATAAATAGGTGAGGCCCTCATTTGGGTAGGGCATCACTCAAATCACTTCTTGACCAAGCAAGTGAGCTTCCAAGCACTTGTAAAGGCTTCCTTGAGTTAATAAGAGCTTCCATTCTCTAAAGAGTTGCCTACTAAGCTTCTTAAGCTTTCGAGTCGTGAGCGTCTTAGCCTAGCTAGCTAAGCATTGGGAGCAAGGTTGACTTAGCAAGATCAAGCGTCTTGACTTGCCTAAGTGTCGCACGAGCTTAGTGAACGACTAAGTCTGTGACAATAGGGTACCTTTACCATATAATCCTTATCCCCGATTTTAGGTCAAGGTGACTAAGCTTGGGATAACTTAAAATACAACGCAATTGTTGTTCCCACTGGATTTGCCCTTGACTTCACAAACCTATCAAGAACCTTTATGATTTCAATCCCTAGAATCCTCTTGGCTAGTCCAAGATCCTTCGTCTTTAACTCACTTTGAAAAAAATGACTTTAGTCTATTAGATACTATGAACATGTCATCATAGATTAGCAAATAAGTGGCATTATAAGGCATTCTTATAGTACACAAAAACAATGGAAAATAAGTGGCAGTATTAGATAGGAGGTTCTTATAGTACAAAAAAACTATCACATCTAGTTTTTTTAAAACTATATTTCAATTGGAATATATCAAACCTGTTGTACCAATGCCTTGGAAACTACTTTAAGCCATACTATGATAAGCATGCATGCATGGTTCGCCTTCCTTTTCTATAGAGCCCTCTATACAGTTGTTGCATTTAGATTTTATATACACCTATACTCTTCTTTGATAATCATCAATCAATGTAAGGTATATCTAATCACTCAAAGAATCAATCCTTGTTGGCCCAAAAGATTTAAATGAACATAATCGAGAGTTTCCTTTGTCCTTTGATTTGCTATATTGAATTTAATTCTACAAATGTCACCATAAATGCAATCTTCCGAAAATTCCAACTTACTCATATTATCTCCCCAAAGAAGATTTTGTTTACTTAATTTAGACCACTCCTTTCACTAATATATAAGTAAATGTGTCAAAAACTTTACTTTGTCTAGAATATATATTCCTTGAAGTTGTAGTACCCTCATAATTCAAAACATCCACCTGTAGCATATACAAATTATTCTTTTGAAATCTTACATCACTACTAGTGATCCTTTAATTACCTTCAAGTCTCCATCTTCTCTTTTACACTTTTGTCCAACATTCTCAGTGAAATTAGATTACTCTTCAATTCAAGTATATGTCTCACACCTACAATATGCTTTCAACCCAATCTGCTATCTTGATTTTTGTAACTCCTACTCCAATCACGTGACATGCCTTATTGTTTCCCAGCAACACTTAGTCCCCATCAATCATTTAATAGAAGAAAATCAAGATTGATTTGGAAACATGTGAGAAGTGTGACCAAAATCAATAATTCATTTAATTATTTTCAATAGATTTTGAAATGGATAATACCTTAATGCTTTCATACCCCTTTGATGTAGTGCCAATATCTTTAGGGTCCTTGAAGTTATCTTTTTAGTTAATCTTTCTTTACATGGCATTCTTTATGATAGAGAAAACATTATGTACTTATATTTCAACCTTGACCTTGGTCTATATATATCCTAAAAAAGTTTCTTACAAGATCACCATCTCACTGTGTGCCCCTCACCCCTGAGTCATCTTCTTTATTCTTATAACATTTCTTCTTCAACTCCTTAGAATTTAGGGAATCCTATACTTCTTGCATAAATAAATACCCTCTACCATAGATCATGGTGTCTACAAAGTGCTTATATAACTCAGACAATGAATTTGATAGGATTATTGCTTGGTCTTTATCTTCAATCTTCACTTTACTATTTTCAAGATCTAATTTGATATTATTGAAGTTGTCAATACAGTCTTCAACCTGTTATGCCATTTTCTACTTTTAGTATAGTCTATTTGTCAAAGATTTTGCCACAAGCAGATGCTTCAATTTCAACCATATCAAAGCTATAGTTGACTCCTTTAAGACTTCACATAACATCTTATCACTAAGACTCGAAAAGACAACATTGTGTGTTTTATCAGGGATCTTGGTCTTGTCCTCAAAGGATAAAAGAACTTGGTAAGTTTACCCCTAGGAATTTCTTGAAGACCTCTTAACTAGTGATGCTATCATCTCCATTCTCCATAGTGCCAAATCATTCTTCTGATTGAATATCAACCTTTGTTAAATCCATCTATAGGCTCTCATAACAATTTGTTAAGGGGATTTTACATCGACAAGATCAATTAAATAAGCCCAAGAACTTAAATACAACAAAAAATAAAGTACAATCACAACACCAAGACGCTTCGTGGTTTGATGAAAATCACCTATATCCACAAGAAAAGAATCCACAAATGCTTTACTAGTCAATGATATTGAACCTTTGTTTCTCTCTTTTGCACAAAATAGAAGGCTCTCTCTCACCCTTTCCCTCATGGCCAAACAAAAGGGTACTTACTCAGTTAGATTCACTCAAGAATTTCTTTTCTTTTTTAGATTATTTCTTACAATGATCTATCTACCAAGACCATGTATATTCCCTTTAGGATGGATAAAAGAAAACACAATTTCTACTCATTTATACCTAAGATATTCTTAAACATAAGTGTAGACCCCAAAATTTGTCCCAATTTTATCTTTACATTAATTTTGAGCCCAGTTTTAAATTCCCTTAGGATATTTTTTTGTCATTGAAGAGCAAACTTTTATTCCAAGATTTTGACAGGAGATTGATTTGTTTTTCCTATTTTTATATATTTTTGAAAAGTTTTTTAGATAAAGTATGAATACTTAAAACAAAAAACAATACAATTACAAACATGTTCATAGTTTCATTTAGGATGAATAAATTTTATTTTTTAAATGTTTCCCTCGATAAAATAATTTAGTGGGACACAATTTAGTTTGTGATGGGATAGTTGATGTGCCCACTCCATGCTCAACAATTATCCCAAAAAAGAAAAGTCATTAGGCCTGGCCCATACTTGGAATTTAACTCTTAGCTTAAACTCAACCCTAAGCCTAGGTTTAATGCAGACTATGGTTTGATGACTTGAAACGTCAGTGTAAAATCTCATCCTATGCATATACTATTTTATTTTTTATTTTTTATTTTTTAAGGTTAGATTTAGTTTCTAAAAATCTGAGGAAAAGTGTTAGAAAAAGAAAACATAGAAAAAAAATCGAAAAAAGAGAGAAAATGAAAAAAAAAATTAAAAAATAAGTTTAAAATCAATAAATTATTTTTGTATATTATTTTAAATTATTTTTTGTTTTTATAAAAGTCAAATGATTTTAAAATGTACACATTTTTATAATTTTAATTATATTTTATTTTATTTCTTTCTTTCACAACAAAATTAAATGTGATTTTCTTCCATTTTTTTTTTAATAATCTTCTGAACAAAACATGACCTTAGAAATTTAATTACACCACTCCCAACTCACCCCTATGTGTGTGTATATATATATATATATATATATATATATAGTCCTACAAACTATGGTCTAAAGACAAATTATTTTTATTTTTGTTACTAAATAACTATTGGACATTTTTGTTATGAAAGTAATCTCACTTAATGTCTCAAAAGAAGAAAACAAATTCATTTGAAACTAAGAAAATAAACATTGGTTTCCTAATTTTAATACAAAAATTAGTTATTTTTTTGAGAATTATGTAAAGAAAACAATTTTCATGAGAAAGTCTCTCTTTCTTTGACACTTTGGTTTAGTAATATATATACTTTTTTATTTTAAAGTTTTTTCTCAAATATCTTGCAAAAAATACTTAAAACATCTTTTAATTTTTCCTAATTTGTTGTTCCAAATCCATAATTTGTGAAAGTTATTACAAAATGAAAATATTAATGCACTCAAGTTAAATTCTTGTTCTTGGAAAAAAAAAACAATATTTTAATAATTTCTATAAATATTAGTGACTTAAAAAATTGAATGTAAAATCGATGGTGGTATTCGAAGACCTTTTTGTTTTTTATTTTTAGAAAATAGAAAATAGCTACTGAAAGATGCATACTTTAACAAGACAATGATTTTCAAAAAAAGTTTAGAAGAATATATAGGTATTGAAAAAAAATTTACTATCTCAAATTTTAAAAATTTTGGTAACTACTTGTGGACCCCGCATTTCGGCTCATGCGTTTCCACTCGATGGCAAGCTCAATTTTATTTGAAAAATTGATTTTATTTATTAGAAAATGACTTGGAGTCGCCACTTATTTTTGTTTTATTTTTAAGAGTGTAAACAAAATAAGAAAGAAAACCCTAAATGTGACTCCTTATTTTGGAAAATGTGGTCTATGAAAAACCGGATCGGGATCGAGGTCGGGGTCAGGTTACTTATCAGGAAGGTATGGTAAAGACCGTAGTACCCCTCTAAGTCCCTGAAGTCGGGTCTCTACTAATAAAATGAAGTTGACATGGCAATCAATGGGAAAATCAAGGGATGCTCAAGTCAATTATGCACATATGGGAACCAAAACATGCATAGAGAATGACCACAAAGAGAGTGGATGCGCACCTGGGCCACAAACGAGCAACACGCTATCATAAAAATGGGGTCAGTGTACAATAAAAAGTACAAAACATATCACATACATCACCAAATAGAAATTGAAACTGTTCGAGGGAAAACTGGATTTTTAAAGTTTATTTGAAAATTGGAGTCTTAGAGATTATTTGAAAATTGGATTTTTAGAAATTAAATGTAAGAATGAGAATTTTAGAAATTAAATTTGAAAGAGATTGGAATCTTGAAAATTATTTAAGAGTTCGGGATTTTTAAAAAAAAAATTAAGTTACGAAAATTGGGACCTTGGAAATTAAATTTTGAAGGAAACCAAGATTGAAAATTATTTGAGAAGTAGAAGTTATGAAAATTGAATTATAGAAATTGAAAATCTTGGAAATCATTCGAAGGTAGAATTTTTAGAAATAAATAAATAAAATGATAATAATAATAATGATAATAAATAAGTAACAGAATAAATGCGAGAATTGGAGTATTGGAAACTGAAAATTAAGTTAAAAAATTAGAAAATTGGAATTTCAGATAACTAAATTTAGAAATCAAAATTTTGAAGAATTATTTAAAGGCGGAATTTTAAGTAAATGATTAAGTGAATGGAATAATAATAATAGCAATAATAATCGTTAAACAAGTAAATGTGAATAGTGGAATTTTTGAGATAGAGAATTAGATTTGGAAGTAATGACGAAAATAATACTTAAACGAATGAACGTGAATAGTGAAATTTTTTAGATTGAAAATTAAATTCGGAAAACAGATTTTTGAAGAATTAAACTTTGATGATGGGAATTTTTAAAAGAAATAGACTAGTAAATATGGAATAGCAATAATAACAACAAAAATAATGTTTAAACGAGTGAACGTGAATAGTAAGATTTTTTAGATTGAAAATTAAATTCGGAAGTCGGATTTTTGAAGAATAGGACTTTGACGATTGTGATTTTTAAAAGCGATAAATATGGAATAATGTTAATAATTAATAAAAAAATGATATTTAAAAGAACGAAAGCGAATAATGGGACTTTTGAGATCGAAAATTAAATTTGCAAGTCGGACCTTTGAAAGATTAAACTTCAATGATTGAGATTTTTTTAAAAGAAATAAACAGATAAATATGGAATAACGTTACTAATTAATCAAAAATGATATTTAAACGGATGAAAGTGAATAATGGGATTTGGGAGATTGAAAATTAAATTTGAAAGTCGGATTTTTGAAGAATTAGACTTTAATGATTGAGATTTTTAAAAGAGATAAATAGATAAATATGGAATAACGTTAATGATTAATCAAAACGATATTTAAACGAATGAAAGTGAGTGGTGGGGTTTTTGAGATTGTAAATTAAATTTGAGAGTCGGACCTTTGAAAAATTGCTTAAAGACATAAGTTTTGAAAATAGGATTTAAAATTTGGAATATAGAAAATTCATTGGGACCAACATAATCTAATTATAAAAAAAATTTCCATATACGATGATTAGACATAACTAAATAAGAGAAGATAAAATATAAATTATTTTAAGTTTCGAAAATGATATTCAATCCTAATAATTTGTCTTTTAGTTGAGTTTAAGTTGAGTTAAAAATATGTGAAAGTAAAATAAGATAAAACAAAATAAAATAAAAAATAAATAAATAAATAAATAAATAAATTACGAAAATGAGAAGCTTGACAATTACTTAGAATTGAAGTAGCCAAATGGGCTGACTTAATATGGGTATGGGTCATAAGGGTAATGGGAATGAGGGGCATGAGGCCCTCCATCAACAAACTTAGGCCTGGGCTCCAACTCAAGCCCATATTCGTCATCATGGGCGAGCCCAAAACCTCAATCTCCATCACGACCCTCCTCTCCACCGGGCATCATCATCTCCACCAGTAGCCTTCTTGGCAGCCGCCTTCAAGTCCTTTCTCTCCACTCTCCCAGGGTGACCACCACCAAAGGGACATGTGTTAGCGAAACCAATGTGCTTCTGTGGCTCCACCCTTACCGACAATGGAGCACCCATCACGCGTGGGATCACTAAGAAGGCTCAACGTTCTCGGTACCTCCTTTCACAACTTGAACACCAAGAGAGAGAGATGACACTTTGTTGTAGCGGATATGCACCCCAGCTTGCAAATCAATTCCTAGGCACTCTTTAAAATAGGATGTCCGCATGTCACGTAGGGGACAACCCGTGCAGCATATTCATTGTTGTCTTGTTCACTTTCGAAAAGACGCCATTAAATATTTGTCTCAAGCGTAGGAACTGCAACATCTTTTTGGTCTTCGGGTGGTTATTGATGGAACGAAGGATGAAGGGTAGCAAGATGAGAGGGTTTTGTGAGTTTGGAAGGAATGGAAAGATGGTGAGTGAGAGAAGTGGGCACGCGAAGATGGGTATAAGGGTGGAGAGAAATTGAACATGACATGAGTGGCCATGTGCATGATGCACTGTTTGCATGGGAATGATGGAAACGGTGAGAATGAAGGATTGGTAAACGGGTATGGAGGTAGGAGTGGCCATGCATGCGTGAGGATTGGCAAACGGGTATGGAGGTTGGAGTGGCCATGCATGGCCATGCAAAGATGAAAGAAATGGGTTTAATGCGTGAAAAAAATAGGTTTGAAAGGCACGTGGTGTAGAGAGAGAGAGAGAAGGTGGTGATGGACATGTGGTGGTTTAGAGAGAGAAGTGAGTATGAAGATGAGCATGCGAATAAAAAGAAATGGAGCATGGTGAGGGAATTGGTTGCTTGTAGTGGATGAAATTGATGAAGAAAATGTGTATGATCATGAGTGGAGATGTGAGAGAAATGAGGGTGGCCATGCATAGGGTTCGGTGGGTATATGGGTATGGTAAGAACCATTGAGGGTGATAGAAAGTGGTGAGGGAAAGTGAGATTTATGAGTTCAATGATTAGGAAAATGGGAAAAATGATAGGAGAGGTAGGTAATAGAAATGGGATTAGAAAAAATGGGTTTATTAGATGCATTATGAGAAGAATATGGGCTGCCAGGTAATGGGAATAATGGAAATGCATAAGGGGGTGAAATATGGGTATCTAGGTTAGGTGATGAGTATGGGTAATGGGGATAATGGAAACGCATGAGGGGGTGAGATATGGGTATCTAGGTTAGGTGATGAGTATGGGTAATGGAGGTTGGTGAGGAGTGGATTCAATGGGTATTAAGAGGTAGAAAGGTATATAGGATAATGGGTATGCAGGGTGGTTTTTGTAAAAAAAAACTTGTGGGGCCATGCATGGCCATGCAAAAAGTGATGGAGATGGCGGCTTTGGCAGCATGCACTTCACTGCATCATTTTTATTTCACCAAACAGCAAACACGCATTCTCTCAGGCGTAGGTCACATTCCATTACAGACGGAGACTCAAAGGCCCTGCTAGTGATCTCTGTCACAGAAAACTACAGTGAAGGCTCCATCGAAACAGAGAGATGCAGTTTGATAAAAAAAAAAATATCTGAGCACCAAGCATGTTTAGGTTGGTATAAATGGGTATCTTCATGTTCAGCGGACCATGGCAGATATCATAGATGACCTCATTGTCTCAGAGCAATGCAACATCAATGTGCTCAATCACAGTCGCCTCTTCCCAAACTCTTCCTTAAGAATTTGTCCATGAGAACCTAAAAACTCTTCTTCCTTCCCATATATCAATCAAACACAGTAAATCGTTTCTTTCAAATGACAATTCTGCGTTCACGGTTCTCAGACTCTGTTGAAGAAATGGAATAACAGAAACGATTAGAAGAAGAGGAAGAGAAAACAGAGTAAGAGAAAAACAGAGTAAAGTTTCTTGCTGTTATTTTCAGTGCTTATATCATTACACTTCTGTAGTATTTATATACTTAGTTGTTGATAGCTATAACTAACTTGAGAGGTTGGTTTTAAACAGAAATGATTAGTTGAAACTAACTGGACTTCACAACTAACTCAACTAGTTCACTAACAGCCCCCCTCAAACTCAAGGTGGACTTTGGTTGACACTGAGTTTGGCACGTATGGTGAGGAATCTGGAGTTAGGAGTTGCCTTGGTGAAGACATCTGCCAACTGATCAGAGGAAGGTACATGATGGATTTGTATTTGCTTCTGAATAACTTTTTCTCGGACAAAATAAAGATCAATTTCGATGTGCTTAGTCCGAGCATGAAGAATGGGATTAGCCGAGAGGTACACTGTGTTGAGGTTGTCACACCAGATGATCGGAGTTGTGGAGGAAGATATGTTTAATTCTTTGAGGAGAGACTGCAACCAAGAAATTTCAGCAACTAAGGTAGCTACACTTCGATATTCTGCCTCGGTGGAAGACTTAGAGACTGTATGTTGCTTTCGTGAGTGCCAGGAAACCAAGTTTGGACCAAGAAAGAGGCAATATCCTGATGTGGAGTGGCGGTCATCAACATCTGATGCCCAATCTGCATCACAGAACCCTGTTATGTTGAGATGTGAGTTGGAGCTGTGCTGAAGATGGAGTCCATGGTGAAGAGTGCCAGCCAGGTAGAGTAGAATTCTCTTGACAGCCTTCCAATGAGCAGTCAGAGGAGCTTGCATGAATTGGCAAACTCTATTGACACTATAGGTGATATCTGGCCTTGTGATGGTGGCATATTGGAGGGCACCAACAGTGCTTCTATAGAGTTGAGTGTTGCTGAATGGAGCACTTCCAGAGTTGGATAGGGACTGATTAGATACCATAGGTGTAGGAACCGGCTTGACATGAAGCATCTTGGTTTTTTGAAGTAGATTGGAGATATACTTGGCCTGTGACAAGTGCATTTTAGCGGATGTATGCTTGACTTGGATACCCAGAAAGTAATCAATATCTCCAAGATCTTTGAGAGCAAATTGGTTGTTAAGCTGAGTGATCACTTGTTGAACAAACTGATCATTGCTGCCGGTGATAAGAATATCATCCACATATACTAGAATGTAAGTGGAGTGAGTAGGTGTGATGTTGATAAATAGATATTGATCTGATTTGGTGGATGAGAAACCAAGAATGCCAAGTGCTTGATGTAGCTTTTCGAACCAAGCTCTAGGGGCCTGTTTGAGGCCATAAAGAGATTTATTGAGCTTGCAGACATAGTTTGGGTTGACAGGGTCGATAAAGCCTTGAGGTTGATGCATGAATATGTCTTCATGTAGGTCGCCATTGAGAAAGGCGTTATTGACCTCTAATTGTCGAACTTTCCATTGTAGATTTAAAGCAATAGTGAGAACAATGCGAATGGTAGTCGGTTTGACAACCGGGCTAAAAGTTTCATTGAAGTCAAATCCAGCAATCTGATGAAAACCCTTAGCAACTAAACAGGCCTTGTATTTGTTTATAGTTCCATCGGGATTCTCCTTGACTTTGAACACTCATTTGCAGCCGATCAATTTACGATCAGTGGGAGGAGGAACAAGATCCCAAGTGTTGTTTCAGAGGAGAGCGAGATATTTTGTTGTCGTTTTTTCGGAAAACTATGCTCATTCAAAATGATGCTTGGATGAGCTTGATAAGATCATGCGGTGCAGCAGAGAAAGGGGCCAAAAAGTTCTACCAATTTTCTACCATGTGGATCCGTCTGATGTGCGGAAACAAACGGGAACTTTTGGAGAAGCATTTGCAAGATACGGAAACGTCACTGAGGAGAGGGTGCCGAGATGGAGGGCGGCACTGACCCAAGCCGGCGGTCTGTCTGGATGGCATGTGCAGCATGGGTATGTTATATAACTACTCCATCTCTTCCGTTTTGAGTTGCTTTTTATTCATTGACCAACTTAAGTCACAATTATGTTTGATTTTTAAGTGTTGGAAACTGAGTTTAAGCATGACCAAAATTAACTGAGAGTCCGTTCTTGGCATCCCCATTGCTCACTTCCTATATGCTTGTTTACATATTAGAAATTTAGGGCGTCGAATTAGCAATGCTTTTTTCTACTTGCTTTTAAAAATTATTTTTAAAAGAAATGGGATTTGATAGCTCGTCTTTAAAATCACTTTTCAAAAAACAAAAAAATAAAAAAACCCATTTGGATAAATTATTTTTAAAAGTAATTTTACTATTTAAATTTTATCAAAAAAATTGTGAATTCAATTTATATGATATTAATGAAATTTAGTTCAAGTCTTATTAAACTAAAAATAGTTTTCTAATTATAAATAAATTAAAAAATAAGTAGTTTTAGTACTAAAATAATGAATTATATATATATATATATATATATATATATAAATATGATCATCTTTGTAAAGCTTAATTGATTTTTTATTAAAAGAAATAATAATTTAAAATTAATAATATTTTATTCAAAAAAATTTTAAAATAAATAAAGGTTAATATTTTTAATATTTAAATATGTAAAATTTTTTATCACATCTATATATTTACCATTCAATTAAAGACATAGTATTTTGGATTAGATTTTATCTTTAGTTTTTTTTTTTTTTTAAATTTCAAATTATCTTAAAAATGAGAAGATTCATTAAAGAATTTAAGATATTAAGTCTTGATTTGGATTTTATTTACCTAGCAAGAAAAATTGGAAAATATGGTCATGCGCTTAGGAGAAACAGTAAGTTATAACTTATTATGTATTAATTTCGGTTTATTATTTTTTATAGTACTTACGTCTATTTTTGAATTCGATTAAAAATCCATTTTTCAGCGACAAAACTCATAAAAATAAAGTTATGTATGGGAGATATAAGAGTCATTTTGAATTTTTTTTAAAAATTAATAAATCATATATATCAAGTACCATTTGATTTGAAATTTATTTACCTAAAGAAATTTAAAAGTTAAAGTAAATTCAAAATAAATAAATAAATAAAGTGTAATTAAAAAGGAATCATATTTAAAAATTTTGATATTGATCCGTGGAGAGAGAATAAAAGAAGAAAGACATCTATCGGACTTTGTTTATTTTTTTGTTGTTTTCTTTTTTAAATTACTTCCCAATGCTTTTCTTTGTTTTTATAAATATGTAAAAATAACTTCTATTACTTGTTCTCCAAAATTGTTTTTTATTTCATCTTATTTTTAAAGATTATTTCTAGAGAATGACCACCAAACTGACCATAAATTTTTTAAAACAGGGTTTTAATTTCAAAAATAGAAAAACATTTTTTTTTAAATGTTTTTGAACAAAAATTTAACCAGTTTTAAAAAAATTAAAAATTTACTTTGAGTGATTCTTGAAAAAACACTGTTTAATGGAATCTTAGTCAATTCTTTGTATTCCCCTCCTATATGCTTGTACATATTCAAATTTTAAGATCGGTTTAGCACTGTATTTTTATACTTATTTTTAAAATATATTTTAAAATTAAAGAACAAATACCATATTTTTAGTATTTTTAAAAAACAATGGTACTTGATAACTTGCTTTTAAAATCACTTTTCAACAAATAAAAAATAAAATACTCATTTGGATAAATTATTTTTAAAAATAAATTTACTATTTAAATTTTGTCAAAAAATTTGTGAATTCAATTTATATATAATATTAATGAAATTGAATTCATATTATATTCATTATTAATAGTTTTATAATTACAAATAAATTTAAAAACAAATCATTTTTAGTACTTTAGTATTAAAATCCTTTTCATATATATATATATATATATATAACTTAAGTGTCTCAGATGACCTAAAAAATATGCTTTGTAAGGTAATGTTAAGCTCCACAGATTCTGATACCATAGACACCCAGGACAAGGTCATATGCAATGAACAAATGAATTATGCAGATGATTCAAAACAAAGAAGAGGGTTAGAAAATACAAAAGATATCCAACCAGAAATTTAAAAATACCCAAGCTCCTAACCAGAAAACCGCTTGAAGTCATTGCACAACTTAATCCCTTCAGCTGTGACAATGCTTATAATCTCACCATAGGTTAGCTTATCATAAGGGATTTGACCATTATACTGTTCCCTTATTTTGATCCTAATTCTCTCAGAGAAAAGCTTGGGTAATCCTGAGACAAATTTTTCTTTCCAAAAAGACTGGTTACAGTCTGACCTTAGCATGACTTTGGTTAGGAAGACTTCCTTATACCACCTAAAATCATGAAGCTTAGGACACTTAAGGTTGGTTAAGAGATCTGCAGTTTTATCCTTAATTTTTGCAGGATCTCCAATGAAATGCTTAGATATTGAGTAGATTAGAGTAGCCACTGCATCCTCTATATCTTGGCCATCTTCGTCCTTAACAACTTCACTATTCTCATTCATCCTATAGGCTTTAAGGATACTATTTCTATCATCTAAAGTGAGATAATTATCCCACCAACCCTTAAGCTGACCTGTAAACCCAACAACAATGGTCTGAGCTACAGCATGATCTGGCAGTCTATTGTTTAACTTATAGGCTGTACTTACCATGGTCATTTCTTGAAGCTTAGTGAGTATGTTATACTCGGTCATACCGTCTATGTTCCATTCATAGATAGTACCACTGGTGTATGAGGCTTGAGTATACTGATTTCTTTCCTCAAACTGCATGTCAGGAAATGTAGGTCTAGGATAGTAATTCCTAGTCTTAAAGGTTTCTAAATTGTTAATAATTTGATTATGGGGTTCCTCAAACATCTTAATTAGTTCATCAACTTCTTCTTCTGAACTAATATCACCTTTAACCATATTGATTCTCATATGAGGCTAAACAGTCAAAGGGGTAACAAGATTATCCTTAATCTTCTGATTAATCCTATCAACAAAGGCTTGGTTGATTTGGGGATTTTCTTGGAATTCCTTAGAAAATTCAAAGGACTCAATGCTCTTAGTGTTATTAACACGCTTACTAGGATAATCTGGATATTCCTCTTGTTTGAAGAGTTCAAACCAAATCCAAAACTTAATGTTTTTCTTTTCTTGTCTTAAGTAGGCATAAAATTCTTCTTGGTAAATGGTTCTAATGACCTTAGGGACGGTGCTAAAGAACCAATCATTTCTTTGCTTATTGACTTCAGAATAAAAGTCTTTTCTTAAGAGATCCTTGTTGATCTCAAAGTCTTCATCACTTAGGCTTATGGTATTAATCATCTGGGAATAGGTAGGAGACATAACAGGGGACTCATCCTGTTGGGATTCCTCATTTTCCTCAGAGTAAAATGGTCTAGCCACGTTGGTGTGACTTCTGACACCTGTTAGCTTAATATTCTTAGGATTTCCTGAGCTGGAACCTTCTTCTTCCCTAGTGGTTCTAACTGGGATGGAAAAGCTTGAAGCTCTAGAGGGTTCATAAACAGAAACTCTAGGGCTGCTGGAATGTCTGAAAGAGTTGGAGAAAACCAGTTCTCCTCCTCCATCAGGATATTGAACAATTTGTTCAATACTTTCAGAACGCTGTGTTATGGCTGGAACAGCATTAGCAAAATGCCAATTTTCAGGAAACTCAACATCTTTCCACAAGATCTTCTTGGGGATGATGAAGTCTGACTTATCTAGCATATCAGAGTGAAAATAAGTGGTCTCACCTTTAGGACTGGTGCAAAGAGCCCCAGATCCAACGCTTGTGTTCATGCTCTTGTAGGCAAACCTGGTTATGATGGAAACAGGACTGTTTCCTGGTTTGATCTTAAAGCCATGAGTCTTAATATGCAGGACAACTGAATCTAAGATGTCTGCATCTCTTATTCTAACTGTGAAGTTAGGATAGCACTGGAAATAAACTGGGCCATCATTCAGTCCAGCTTGGACTGCGCCTATAATAGAATCTCGATATTCGAGATGCCTATTATCCCTTAAACACATGACAATAGAGGTGTTTAAACCTAATCTTGTCAAAGGCTTAGCTGCTACTTGAATCATACCAAAGTGTATGAAATTATAGTCATCTTTCTTATGCTTTTCAATGGATCTATTATCCAGAAGTCTTATGACTTGGTCGTCTTGTTCTAAACTGACTGACATCTCAGAGGTCTTGATGGTATAATCTGTGAAGAACTTAAAGGTTCCTTTCTTATAAATTTCTTGATTAGACACCTTGGGTAACTTCCAATCATCTAAATCATTTTGAATCTTAGGATAATTGATATCTTCACTGTTTACAACAGTATCTTGAGAATCACTGGATCTCCTAGACATGGTTCGGAAAATTGAACTCATTTTAGGGTTTTTGAACTAGAGTCTAATAGCAGATTGACAAACCTGATGAGACGTCACCCCAACCCTCTTACAGCCTAACAAAGTTATTGAAAGAGAATTTTTCTCTGAAAACCCCAGAGAGATTGGAGCTTGATGCTAATTCCTTTTGGTTATTGAAAGAGAATTTTTCTCTGAAAACCCCAGAGAGATAGATATATATATATATATATACACAAAATGATAGTATTTTGTCTCCATGATAGTAATATTGATCAGAATGAGGCATTAGGATAAATCAATTGATAGCATGACAAATATTGAAATTAAACATCATCAATTTATTTTTTCCCTGCCTTTCTTATAATTAATTTGTGGTTCGTATATTGTGCTTTTTATTTGGCAGGTATGAATCTCAGATTATTCAAGTAATTGTTCGACGCATTTCGAAAATGCTGATCAGTCGTCCTGAACTCTTATTTATTTCTGACAACCTGGTAGGATTCAATTCCCGTTTGGAAGAAATGTCGTCACTATTATGTATGGAGTCAAATGATGTTCGAATGATAGGAATACATGGAATTGCTGGAATAGGCAAGACTACCCTCGCCAAAGGAATATACAACCAAATTGCTCATCAATTCGAAGGTGCTAGCTTTCTTTCAAATGTTTCAGAGGTAGAGAGACACCGTGGATCGCTTAAATTACAAAGACAACTTCTAGCAGATATCCTACGGAAAAAAATTGCACGCATAAGCAACATTGATGAAGGCATTAGCTTGATAAAGAAGACGCTTTGCTCTAGAAAGGTTCTTATCATTCTAGATGATGTTAGTGCTTATACTCAATTAGAATTCTTGGCAGGCCGTCACTGGTTTGGTTCAGGTAGTAGAATTATCATAACATCGAGAAATAAACATTTACTCGATGTGCATGAAGTTGATGGATTATATGAGGTTCAGAAATTAAAAAATAAGGAAGCTCTTCAACTGTTTAGTTTGTGGGCGTTCAAGGCAGACCTTCCTGACGATAGCTATTGGGAGCTCTCCGAACAAGTATTAAATTACTGTGATGGACTTCCGGTTGCTGTTAAAGTTGTGGGATCTTTCCTGCGCCATAAGACGGTGCTTGAATGGGAAGATGAACTGCTTAAGCTAACAACAGTAGGGGAGATTACAGTCCACATAGTGCTTAGATTAAGTTACGATAGACTGGATCACACAGTACAGGGTCTATTCCTTGATATTGCATGCTTCTTCAGAGGGAAGGACTCAGATTCTGTTGGAAGAATACTTGATAGTTGCAACTCCTCTGCAATTGGAATGAAAGTTCTCAAAGATTGTTCTTTGATTAGTATTTTAGACAACAAGATAGAAATGCATGGTTTGATGCAAAAAATGGGTTGGGAAATCATTCGGAGAGAATCACCTGGACAACCTGGCCAACGGAGTAGATTGTGGAATCCAGAAGATGTCCATGCTGTGTTGACACAAAAAACGGTAAGAGCCAAGTGCCTGAACTTATTTAAACTTTTAAGGCATTTAATTTCACTTAAAGAAGTTGCTTATGCATATGATTTTAAGCATTTTGTGCTTCACTTATCCCCTGTTGTTGGTTTTAGGGGACAAAGGCAATCGAAGGAATATCCTTTGATGTGTCGGCATCAAAAGAAATACAGATTACGACTGAAGCTTTTAAAAAAATGACAAACCTTCGACTCCTCAGGGTCTATTGGGATGGACTTTCATCATATGATTCTAACACAGTGCACCTTCCCGAAGAATTCGAATTTCCTTCCTATGAATTAAGATATCTTCATTGGGATGGATGGAGTCTGGAATCGTTGCCGTCAAATTTTAATGGTAAGAAACTGGTTGAACTCAGTTTGAAGCATAGCAGCTTAAACCACCTTTGGAAAGGGAACAAGGTATGATCACTACTTATTCTCAATAAATTTTGAAGTTCTTCCAAGAAAATTTATTCAACAATTTTTATTTTATTTTTATGTTACAGTGTCTTGAAAATTTAATGGTCATGGATCTCAGTCACTCTCGATACCTGGTTGAATGTCCGGACGTGTCTGGTGCACCATCTCTGGAGACACTAAATCTGGATGGTTGTACAAGCTTGCATGAGGTGCACCCATCAATTCCTAGGCTGAAAAATCTTAAGATCTTGAATTTGGGAAACTGCAGGATGCTTCACTATTTTCCCAGAATCATTGGATTGGAAAAACTTGAAGTTCTTAACCTCTCAGGGTGCTCAAGACTTGAGAAGTTTCCAGACATCGAAGCCAATATGGAGTCTTTATTGGAGCTTTATTTGGAAGGCACTGCTATCATTGAACTTCCCTCATCGGTTGGGTATCTCCGAGGGCTTGTTTTATTAAATATGAAAAGCTGCAAAAACCTTAAGATCCTTCCTGGCAGAATTTGTGATTTGAAATCCCTCAAAACTCTCATCCTTTCTGGCTGTTCAAAACTAGAGAGACTTCCAGAGATCACGGAAGTTATGGAACATTTAGAAGAGCTTCTTTTAGATGGAACATCTATAAGAGAGCTGCCCTGTTCAATTCTTCATCTCAAAGGTCTTGTGTTACTGAATCTGAGAAAATGCAAAGACCTCAGGAGTCTTCCAAATAGAATTTGTGGTTTGAAATCTCTTGAAACCCTCATTGTTTCTGGTTGTTCAAAACTCAACAGATTGCCAGAGGACCTGGGAATGTTGCAATGCTTAAGGAGGCTTCAAGCTGATGGAACTGCCATAACAAAACCACCTGTCACACTTGTTCATTTGACAAACCTTAGAGAGTTATCATTTAGTGGATGCAAAAGATCAACATCTAACTTCTGGATCCCATCCCTTATATTCAGGTTACTGCATAGAGAAAATTCAGATGATATTGGTTTGCAGTTGCCTTCTTTGTCAGGTCTACGCTTCATGGAAAATTTAGATCTAAGTGACTGCAATTTAATGGAAGGAACAGTCGATAACAAGCTTTGCCACTTGGAGCTTCTGGAAGTATTAAACCTCAGCAGAAACTATATGGTTAGCATACCTGCAGACATCAGTAGACTTTCTAATCTGAAAGTTCTTTTGGTGAGGCAGTGTGAGCGACTTCAAAAAATTCCGAAGCTTCCACCAAGAATAAAATTATTAGATGCCTGTGATTGCACATCCCTGATGTCTTTACCGACTCCATCTCGGATGATAAGCCTACAACACCGGTTGGTTTCCACTTGGCTTCGTCCTGTGGAATTCATGCTATGGAATTGCTCCGGACTATATCAGGATCATGTGGCAATGGCATTAGAGACACTTCATCAGGTCTCTCTCTCTCTCTCTCTCTCTCTCTCTCTCTCTCTCTCTCTCTCTCTCTCTCTCTCTCTCTCTTTCTTTCTCTCTCTCTCTCTCAATGGTATTATTATATTAACATTATAAACTGCATGGTGCAGAAACTTTTTCCAGAAATAGGATACAGTATTGTGATTCCTGGAAGTAGGATTCCAAAGTGGCGCTGGCATGAGAATATGGGAGCTTCAGTTTCAGCAACCCTGCCTCCACATTGGCTTGACAATAACTTCTCGGGGGTTGCTCTATGTGCTGTGTTTGCACTTGAGGAGGGCGAAACTATTCAGCGGCCTGGTGAGATTCGCTGTAATTTTGAATGCAGGGAAGGGCCTTATTTCAGTCATTCCATCACTTGGACACACAGTGGAGACAGTTGTTGAGACGGATCACGTGTGTATGATGTATCAGCCTCGCACTCAATTTGTCAAATCAAAGTCTACCCATGCCAGTGTGTTCAAGCACATCAAGGTTTCTTTTAGTCTATCAGGGGCATCCCATGAGGTGAAAAAATGTGCGATCCGTCTTATGTACGCCCCAAATACAAGTGGTAACAAAAGAAAATTCCTCGCAGCCCCAAATACCGACATTGATTTTAGGGATACTCATATATTAAAAAAAAAAAAAAAAAAAAAAAAAAAAAAAAAAAAAAGAGGAGTGAAAGAAGATCAATAGTTTTGGTCCCTTTAATTGCCCATTATCTTTAACTTCTTATGGTAGGTCTCTCTAAATTATAACAAATTGAAAAGAGAAAATTGAGAGAGAGAGAGGTCCCTTGAGAACTTTGATTCAAAGAGTTGGAAGAAAATTTTAGGATTTATTGTGTTCTACAATTGAAATGTGTGGATTAATTCTTTTAAGAGAACTTTGATTCAAAGAATTAGAAAAAAATTTAGTATTTACTGTGTTCTACAATTTAAAGGTGTGAATTAATTCTTTTAAGAATTTGAGTGATTTCTTCAAGATAGGAGTTAATAATGCAATGAGTTATTTTATAATTCCCTATTTGTTATCATATGTTTTTTTTTAAGGTATCAAAATATTTGAATTCCCTAAAATAATTTTAAAGTGATATTTTCTTATATATACTGATTTGTTCATTGGTTCATAAAATAAATGGGGAATATCATATTTGTTTGATTGTTATGCAAACGAATTTTATCTTTTTCAATTAATTAAAATAATTATGAAAACTTTGGATGTCAATGGCTTGGGTCAATAAGGGTTAAGTTATTGACCTTCATTACCCTTGGATGGGATAGTGATGTAGTGCAATCCTAGTCAATACGGGTGTTATTAGTCTTTGGTATACCATTAATTAGAAACCATTCCATCCATTAGGAAGAGGAATAATCTGTGGTTAGTCACTTAGATCAAGTCCCATTATTTGGGCATTGTGATATTATGAGGGACTAGAATAAAATGTTTGTTTATAAAACTTTTTTGAATATGAATTAATTATGCAAAGTATACTCATTGGTTCTATCTTCAAATTGAAATTGTTGAATTTTCTAAAGAAATTGAATTTTATTATTAAATTAAATGAGTTTACCTATAAATTAATTTATGGAAAAGAATTCATATCTTATGAACTATTTTTCCTTATTAAGTTGTTGAGTTTATCCTTATCTATTATTTTAGGGTGTTTCTATTAAAAACTGCTTTAAATTTGATTTTATTTAAGATTCTTAACCTAAGATTGAATTCAGTTATGATTTTTAGAATTTTTATCCAAGTGTTTAACATTATTATTTTTTTTTTAAATTTTGGATTCGTTAATTAATCACACTCATATGTTGGGTTCTATGGGTTTATATGTAAAATGACAGAGGCCTCCATAGCCTTCGGGTTTGGGTGTCATATTATTAGCTATGTTGTTGAAGTTGAGACCCTTCCTAAAACGTTTGTCATACTTTTTGCTTACCGTTCCCATCTTTTCTCGGATTTGATTTATATTCTTTAACATCCCACTTAAATAGTGAGGCCCTCCTAACCATCTTTGGGAAGTCCCTTCTAACAAAAAATGAATGAATAATAATTTTTTTTTAAAAGTAATATTTTTCAAAAAGAATAAAATAATGATAACTTGTGTAAAAGATGAGTACTAAATAATAAAAACATAAAATATATTTCTTTGTTAAAAAAAAATTATATTACTTTACTAGATATTATAAAATATGGATATGCTATGAGTAATAATATAACAGTTAATAATATTTTATTTGGAGAAGACGAAAAGAAGTGTAATTTGTTTTTTTGTAAATTCTTTTTTTTTTTTTGCTTATATGCACGTATATATACCAACTTATTACTGCTAGGGCATTTTGGATGCATTTAGTTAAGGAATTTTTTCATTGGAATTAATTTTGTAAATTTAAATTATTTTTTAAATTAGTGGATTCGTTCACAAATCTAAAACATTAAGTTTCAATTGATTTTGAGTTCATTCTAATGATTAAATTTTTTTTTTCTAATTTTAATTAAACCAAAATTATTTTAAAAAATTATTAGACTCAATGCAACAAATCGATTCATTTTATTTGGAGTACTCTATTTGTTAACTAAGAAAATATGGACAAATTCATTGAAAATTAGGTACAAATAAATACACATAGGGTTCAATCAAACACATACACTAATAGTTTAAACTTAATTAAAGAAATAAGTGTACACTACGCATTGTTCATGCATGCACTATATCATGCTCAAATAAATATTACTTTGATAATGAAACACTCATTATAACTTTTTATAACTTTTTGAAGGGGTTAATGAGTCTTTCACAATTTTATAATGGGAGGTAGATTTTAAATCAAACGAGACTTAATTTATTAAATATTCAATAAGTTGAATAATTTTTAAAAATGATTAAAAACTGAAAATTTAATCCCATTAATACTAAAATTTCCTAAACTAAACTTAGTTTAGAATGATTATATAAGTTTCTTTTTTATATATTATGCTTCCCTAATTTTCTCATTAAGCAAATAAACTATAAATTAAGGTATAATGCTTTGAATTTTTTATGAGTCTCTTGATTTAAAATAGTGATATTTATTTTCCCTTTACATCTATTTAAACAAACTCCAAATCAATCAAGACTCAATGCATTACGCTTATTAAAAGGTATAGTAACTTCTAAAAGTTATTTAGAGATGGTAGAATTTTTTTCATTTTCCAAAATATCGCATAAGCAATTAATAAATGTATACTTCTAATGTAAAAACTAAGGTAATTTACATATATATTTTTTAAAAAAGGACTCTGCTTGTTTTAATAATATATTTTAGACAAAATATTATTATGCATTATCATTTTTTTTTTAATTTTCTAATTATTTATAATGAAAGTTATAATTTATGAATTTATGAAATATTCATATCCATGTCTTATAGCATGTACTAAAATATTGCAAGGTATAGCAACAGGAGCAGAATCTCGAGGGAGAGATGAGAGTAATGTTGATGAAGGCACAAAAAGTGGCTTTGGTGGTGTCCGATCGTTCTCTCCTACCCATCCTGGTCCAAACTTCACTCTAGGGGCAATGCTCTAAAACTAGGTATCTGTGGAGATTGAAATTTGAAGGAAAATCAGTAACCCTTAAATTTATTTATTGATCGATGAAGAACACATCTATGAAATCTACACTGATTTTACCCCTCAGTAATCATATTTCAACTGATCAAACAATTGATCCTCACAAATCAAATAGAAATTCCTGAATTACTTGGGCATAACTGAATACATCCCTTGGGAAGTGAGGGATTGACTGTAACAAGGAGCCTTGCTTGGATCAAATCTATAATTATGAGGATCATCAAGCAAGTATTATACCACATAACCACATTGCCAGAGATTATGTTCTTCTTCCAACAGTTAGCCAAGGCACTAGCAGCATGACCATTTCCATGTTCTTATTTGAAATGTGGTTAAGTATATATATATAAACAAGAACTCAGAAAGAATTCATGTGGTATCAGTACTCTAAATTTCTTTTCCTTTTTATTTTCCCATTCTAGTTCCTAGGAAGCAAAGAAAGTTGCCTAATGAGCTTACATTGCAATATTAGATATAAGCAAGAGGAACCAAAATGAACATTATCATAACAGGATTAATAAAAATGTATTTACCTTATATTTTGCTAAATCATTGATTCGATCTTGAGAATTCTTTTTCTCCTTGACTATGCATATTAATTTCTAGGTAAGTACACATTCTTCTCTATCATGGACCTTTTCATATCACTGCAATCCAAGCAAAAATGAAAGAAATTCGTTTGAGATTATATTTAAATAGGGGTTATACTTGAGAATAATCCAAACAATAATGGAGCTACATAGATACACATTATCAACAGGCAGTATGAAACACATAATGGAGCTTGATTGAATTAACCAAGGTCCTTATCCAAAAAACCACTTAATTAAGCAAAAAGTCATGCAAACTCCATCTAAGTTTAAATATTTTAAATAATCCTTTACCATTGATTAAGATCCTTAATTCATACACTAAAATCCAAATTAAAAAAACAAAAACCTCCAATAATTAGACTGCATTTGTAAAACATTTATGCCTCTTCATCAATGAAGATCATCCCATTATATGATAAATTTTCTAGGATTTGACTCAGATATAGAAACAGATAAAGCAAATTCACTCTAGATTAATCATTTCAAATCATTTATGATTCAAAATTAACAAGAACTAGAATCTCGATATACTTAAATTTTAATTTCTCATATTAAAAATCAAAATGAACTTTTAATTCAAAATATTAATGTTTAAAACTTCCATATTGTAATTAAATTCTAATGATTTAATTATTCAAAATACCATTTTTTTAACCTTTAAAATGTGTTTAATAATTCTATCAAAATATATCATTCATGAGGCTAACAAAGAATGAACATTTACATACTATTCACCCCAAATAATTAAATCTCCTAACATAATAGCAAATCTAGGAAGTAGATCTCATAAAATCAAGTTAATAATTTAAGAACAAATTAATATACAACACTCTTCATCTAAGCTAAATAATCTGAAATAATTCAAGAAATATGCTGATTAATTAATCCAAAAATCCTAAATCTAGTTGAAAATTTTGCTAACCATAAATCATTATAATTGCTAAGTATATGAATGAATATACTTAGGTTTCAAAATACTTACCTTTTATTAACTCAACTTGGTGGCATGATTAAGAAATCGAATTTTCTCCTTTTACTCATGAAGTTTATGAGTCAACTTTGAAGATGCAAAAAAAAAAAAAAAAAAAAAAAAAGATCTCACTTTATAAAATTGAGCGAGAGATTGATGATTTGTAAGAAAAGTGATACCACCAAGAGTTTCAAAAAGCTCAGATAGAAGGTGCTTGATATGGATTTGCTACTTAAGTCAGCAAGTTGGAGGAAAAGTAAAACATGAAGAAGAGAAAATTTTTGTTTACCTTGTAATTCGAATGGAGCATTCAATTTATAATGGATAAGTTCATTTGAAGATTGGGATGGTGCCTAGGGTTGGAATTATGATAAGATTATGATAACCCTTATCCCATGTTATCCTTATCACTCTTAGGATTTTATAGTCGGTAAGCCTTATCTAAAAGGAAATTTGGAAAAATTGTGATCCTTTAAAGGGAAAAGGGCCTCGGTGGGACTTAATTGGAGTGACTAGACCAAAATAACAACATAAATATGCAAATTTGGGCAATTTGGCCTTAATGATTGCCATGGATCATCCTCGCCCTAGCAGCTCAGGCCTAGATTGAGATAAGCAAGCTTGAGTTAGTTCACATGAGCATAGCCTAACTTAATTAGGCATATCTAAGCTAATTGGTATGGCCCCCACTCAACCTTGTTAAGGAAGCCTTGAAAAGGCTTAGAATGGCATGATGACACGGGCTTGGGTGAATATATAGGCCACTTGGACCTTTCTTAACTTAGGCCTACCTAAGCATATCTGAGTAGGTAGTGGGCTAGAGTTGAATTTTGTAGACAACATGCCATAGGCTCAAGCTCATATTATTTGTGGTACTTTTTATTGAGTAAATTATATTTTAAATAAATTAATTATATTCTATGGGTTAAGCTACTTTAAGTTTCACGAAGTTTCACCATAACATATCAATAATTAATTCTTGGGTTTTATTGGGCTATTTGATTAATTGAAACCCATCTTATGGCTAATTAATTAAATAGGACCAATAAGCTAGATTAAGTGACCTTAGCCCATATTTTGGGCCCTAGCCACTTGTCCATTTCTAGCCTATACAAAAGCTTTTAGAGTTTAGGGTTAGGCTAACTCTTAATCTCACACCTAAACGAATTGTAGTCTCCATCTTCCTCAATCTAAGTGTTAATATCCAAATAGGAGTCATTGGGTAGAAGACATACAAGAGGTACCGTCTTCAAGAGCTTCACGAAATTGGAGAGAAATAGTGCGCAGGAACATCCAAATTCAATGGTATGGTTTATGAAACTTAAAGATCCTATTTTTGAATTGTTATGACTTTCACTGTGCTAGGTTTGAGATGCCAACAATGCCAATTTGGAATCTATGTGATGCGAATAAAACTTCCTAGCAGCCTTAAGTTTGATATGAGTCGTTTTTTAGGGGCAAAGGCTGCATTGGACATGTAGTTCTTCCAATCACAAAGAGGAATTGAATGCTATCAAAGATAGGGTTGAGTTTGTTACTAGAAATTCTACTAATCTATATTTTTTCTTCTAGTGTTTTCCAATCGTCTCTCCTTTCGTTACTTTTTTTATGTTTCTGTTTTTTAGATTATTCTCATTCATAGTAATTAAGAAAGATAATAACATTTATCTTTTATGTATTTCTTAGCTAAAAATGAAGAAAGAAACATAGAAAAAAATTTCATACAATTTTGAAGAGAAAAATGAATATTAAAATGTACCTTTTGGTATTTGACCTCAAAACAAAAACTAGCATATGCTTGAAAGCCATTCTCATCACTTTCTCATAGCATTTATTAGTTTTTCTAAAAACAATTAATATTGAACTAAGAAATGGAAAAAATGAAATGCATTTTCATCATCTATAGTAACATTTCACAAAAGTTGTGTGCTATTAAAACCATTTAGTCATTAATGTCTACTATAAAATTTGAAAGCTTTACTCTTACCATCTTCTTGCCATACGAGGCATTTTCAATTTTTATGATCATATCCTCACCATTGAATAAGTTAAATTCAACTACAAGGCCTATTTATCACTAGTTGTTGATTTGAACCCTCCTTATCTATTGGGATGAGCGTTCTTCACACCATCTTTCCTATTGATCCATTGGAAATATGGCTTCAGCTTCCATTCTTCTCAAGGCCAAAGATGCTTCCGCATCTTATCAATCGTCTAATGCTTTCCTTTCTTATCCACTACAAAGTTGAAAAAAAAAAACATGTAGATACTTATATAGTTTCTGAATAAAACAAAATCAGTTGTTATTTAGGGAAAATTTAAAGTTGAGATCATATTTAACTTACAACAAACTAAGGAATGTTACATAACTATAAGTTATGTTTGTTATTTTGATTAGAGATTTTTAGGAACCTAAGATTTGGGTATAATATATATTATCAAATTAACATAGGAACTTAAAAATTAAAATTATACCTAACAGTTAAAAAGGCTTTGATTTGTACTCAATGTTTGTATTAAAAGTTGATTAAAGACATGGTTTTGAGTATATAAATACAAATCAATGATTTTACCTTGAATTTGAGCTAGGGATAGCAACAACATGGGTTCAAACGAGTCGCCTCCCACATCCTAAACCCATTCCATTTACACAAAGTAATTCCTATCGCCACCCTAAAAAAAAATAAATAGTACAGGATGAGGTAGATATGAGAATTTCCCATACTTGTCCTACCCCGTTTGATTTTTAAATTTTTTTAAAAATTACATTAAAATTAATATAATTTATAAATAAGTAAATATTATAATTTTTGTAACTTATTTTATTAATAAGTAATTTTTTTATTTTATATGTATTAAAATAGGAAAATAAAAAAATAATTAAATTATTTTTAAAATTAGTTATATATAATCAGAACAAGGCAATAGTCAAACCTGCCCTAAACCCATCCCTAGTTTAAAGAAAAATCTCAAACTCACCCCTAACCCTTTTATCTTAATTCCAAACCCATCCCATTAAAGGCAGGGTAGGGTGAGGTCTGTACTAAAAAAAACCTACCCTATTGTCATCACTAATTTGTGCTAAGACCCATTTAGTGGACAAATCAATGTTTTTAGCTTCAATTTGTGCTAAGGTACAATTTAATGGACTAATTCTTTGTTTTAAAGAAAATGCATAAATAAAGAGTAAAAAGAATATTTAAGAGTCAATGGAGAAAGATAGCTAAGAAAGTGTTGAAGGAAATATGACTTAGCATGATTACTAAGAGTGTAGTTCAGTATTAATGAAGGAAAAATTATAGTATGAAAGGATCATGGCATAGTCTTGCAATTTTTGAAGATTAGAAGTGTACTTTAAGTGCAAGAGGACATCTTAGTTTGATATTAGAAAAGCTACGAGGAATTAGTAAATCAAAATTTCCATGTGGTTATGAAGACAAAATCCCACATTGAATTTTGATGTGTTACAAGCATAGAATCAAAATGTGGATATGAAAATCTAGACAAACAGTATCTATTGATGCGACCATTTGCATACATCAAAATTTTGATGCGGTGGAGAATGAAGTAGGAGCTCACATTGAAATTTCAATGATCAAATTAATGAGAGGGTTAATATATTGAAATTTTGATTTCCAATGTAACATTATATTGAAATTTTGATTTGTGGTTCATGTCAAATAGATTTCCATTATAAATAATCCTTTTTTATTCAAAGTGAACTTTAAGTGAGGCAAAAGGCTTGTAATAGTTACTTTTACACTTGTTTTAATGATAAGGCGTGATGAGATGTTGCCACATAGCTTATAACTTTATTGAGAATCTTCTAAACATTTTTGTAATTAATATTTTGAATTTAGTTTAGAGCTTTTTGTATTTTTCTTTTCCATCCATTCCATTTTCCTGCATTTTTTTAGCTGCAGAACATAGGAACCAAGGTTGAATTTCTTATGATTAGTGGCTAAATCTTTATATATCTAGAGAATGAATGCATTTAAGGGAGAATTTCAATGATGAGTATATCTCTTGTTATGAATTCTATCTCTATTCTCCAGATTCTTGGATATCAATTAGTAGTGCGACAAAATTCTCTTTGGATCTATCAAGACCTGATATCTTTGATGCTTATATTGGCTCACTGAATGCTCATTTTTTTTTATTTGATTTATTAAGCATAGACTTTGATTAAGGATGTGCAAAATCTTATATTACGGCTTGAGATGAATTTGGAATTAGAAGTTGCAAAGACTAAATTTGAAAGAGATATATAGATCATCTTGAAGAATGCCAAGATTCTATTCTTAGTAGAAATTTGATCTTAGATGTGTGGCCTTTTATGAACAATTTCACCATCTTGTCATTTACTTTACACTTCTTACTCCATTTTTCTTTAGAATTTTATCTCAAAAAGCATATTACTTCTAATTTGTAATAAGTTAGCCTAAATATGTAAATGAAATAGTTTAACTTCAATTCTATTGACTTGTTCACATGAGTCTCCATGGATCAATAATTGAAAAGATGTACTATATAACTTCTCATTTTAAATTGTTTTGGCTGGGACAAAAGACTTGTGCAATATAGTTTTGTAAATTTGGGATTGTTGGACATTAAACAACTATCATGACTAGACTTATATCTACAAATTTTACCATAAATATATTCATTAGAATGTTAATGGAATTTAACGCTATGGTAATAATCACTAATATTATTAAATATTTACCCTAAATATATTCTTATATGCAAATATGTAGGACCTCTTGAATACTCGTTGGTTGCCATCTATTTTTTCTTACTATTTATGACCCAAGGTTCTATTTTATCATCAATCTAATCATCAATTACATTTTTTCCTTTTTTTATCCATGAATAGATATCTTTACTTATATGACTTAGACATCTCATATTTCTTGAGAAAGTGATTTAATTGATAGGATTTGGTATGATACTCATGAGATCGATAATATTGATGACATTGATGTTCAAAAATTTCTTCTTAGAACATATTAGTTTGACTCCACATTTGCATATATTTCATAATGTTGTGTAACTAAAATAAGTGTCTCATAAAAATAAAAATAAATAAATAAAAATTTTCATATATGTATACTATGTATTTCTTAGTCAAATTTTTTTCCCACATAATTAGATCTATGGAAACAACTATTTTTTGGGAAAAATGCAGCCAACTAAGGGAAAATGAAAAGCAAGTCTTTAAATGAAGTTATAGTTGGCAAAAGGATTAAATTATTTGCCCGAAGAATGAACAAAAGCAACAAAATCTATACTTAGTATATAAGGAGTCAAGAATATGTTAGTTTAAGTGAATAAACAAATCTAAATATAATAGCTACCTAAAAAATTTATGGTGACCTTAAAATTTTTAGTGCCTAATATATTAAATAAATATAGTAAAATAAATATCAAAAGCCTCATCAACATTGTTGGTGATAATATGTGGATGGGCCATAAATTTGAGAAATGCATAAATGTAAGTATTTAACAAGTTGGATCTTAGTATGCTATTGCTAGCACAACCATGGCATCATAATAGGCTATGCTTCCATTATTTGCATCAACTATATCCTATGGTCTGTTTTGAAAGTTGGTGTTTGATAAGAAACCAAATGTAGGATGATACTTAGATCCCTAGTAGTAGAGCCCTTGAGACCTAGCTCAAGTTTGGGAGATTCTAGGTTCAAGTCCCAATAGGGATAAAAATTTACTTATAAAAAGAAAAAAAGGATCCCCATAAGTGGCTTCATATGGTCTAGCGCTCAAGTTGTAAAAGGATTTTGGTTTTATTTTAGCAATGAAGCGGCATGTAAATCAATCAAACGAGGAAAGAGAACTGGGTAAGAATGCAATGGACATCCAAATCTAGCACGGGTGGATTTTTATCGAAAATTTCCTATAGCCTCATTGTGAATCTAAGACAAATACCTCTCATGTATTGTGGATTAAACTATACTATTAGGCTTGATTTGTGTTTTTTCTCATCACAAATCTAGTGCAGGTAGATTTTTGTCATTGTGATGAACTCACACCACCATCTAATTTCTAAGACGAATACACCCCTAATGCATTGTGGATCAAACAAAACTATTGTGCTTGTTTGGTATTTTTTTTTTCTCATCATAAATCCATTCTTATGAGTCCTACAAAGAGTTTAGGTATGAGATAAGACATTTCAGCGGTAACAAAAAAATTGAATCTATTGTATTTATCCATAGACTAAATTGGTTGTGGACTACTATATGAATATAGAAATAAAGCTATTAAACTTTGACAAGTTACTTTCTCTTAGATAACAAGTCAAAACTATCAAATTTGAGGGTAAGTCTATCTAATGTAAGACATGAGCTGATGAGTTTCTCTTCTATTCTCTATATAAGAGAATAGTGGAAGACAATTTGAAGATTTTGGAAATCTCTCTACCTCCTCTCTTTTTCATAAACCCTAGCATCCCAAGTGCTTTTTTATGCACTCATTGAATTGCAAAAGCCCTTCAAGAAAACCTTAATTCTCTTGTATTGAATAATTGAGGAGAACTAATTAACATCCCCTAGTGCACTAAGATCTTGAAGAATGTACATTGTTTAAAAAACTTTTAGAGTTGAAACTAGGGGTATAAAAAGGTGTAATTTGATTAAGTTTTGGAAAAGAATTTATCAAAACCGACATGGTTGTTTTTATTTGAATAAAACAAAACCAACCTTTTAGTGATGAAAAATTGAGTCAAACCAACATTGTTTAATGTTGGTTTGGTTTAGTTAAATGATTTGTTGGATTCAAATTAATTTAGATTTTAAATCCAATTGGTATAGCTTTTATCAATTTGGAGATAATGAAACAAAAAATCAAATCAATTAAGTCAATTTTTAAAATTCCCAAATCGAACTGATCTTAATGGTTTTTTTAAAACCAAACCAATTTGCTTGAATTTATTGGAAATCTTAACAATCCTAAGGACATAAGGCTTCTATTTAGGGTCTAGTTTTCCATACTATAGTTTAGTCAATTCCTTCCTTCTACCTTATTTTGATTTTGTGCTTGAACTATATTTAGGGGAGTATTCAAATAACTGTGAGTTGTGTGGAAACCCCGACTATGAGTTTTATGTGAATACTCTTATCATGTGAATGCTTTTATAATTATTTACCATATAAGTGATCTCTTCCCTACGTTCTATATAACTAATGACTTGGGAAACATGAGATATAGTCAACTAATTTAATTTTGTCAAAATGCAAAGTTAGAAATGATGTTAGAGATCAACATGATGCTATTAATTCATAATTTGATTTATGAAATATGAGCATGCCATGACTATCCTAATGGTTCCAATCATACATGTACTCATGTTTCCTCTATCGTTGTAATTTTCTTTTCTCAAGCAAAACCTAGCATTTAGGAAGCTTCAAGTTGAGGATCAGCAGTTCCATAACAAGCCCCTAAAACTATTGTGTCTTTGCCTCTAGACATGGAGTCCATTTGTCTTTTCTTCTACTAGACATAATTTAAAACTTGGGTTGTATTAGAGCCATAAGGCTTAATCTTTTAGTCTTTTTGTTTTCATTAGTTTGGAACTTTTTTGTTGTTTTCTAAACTTTCTTTCCATTATTTTTCATATTTTATTAAACATTTGATGTTGAGCTAGTGGCTACACAATTGGTCTCAATCTCATGCGATCCCATTATCTTTGTAGCCCATCCTCAAGGTTAGGGTTGCCACACTTGAACCTTGTTAAAAATAAATCCTTTTAGTAACCCAGTTCCATTTACGGTTAATCAACAAGTTATATTAGTATGCTATGTTAATTAACAAGTTAACACTCACTTGCCATTTGGTATGTTGTGTGGGATATTTAGACTATCTTTGGGAAATATTAGAACCTAGCTAATGCAAATGAAATACATGGTCAAGTTAATGATGCTATAAAGAAATTGTTCCCCAACCCCCTCCCCACCCCCAAAACAATAATAATAATAATAATAATTGTAAGTAGATCAATGGGTTAGTTGGATTAGTCCAAGTAAAAATGTCCTACTCTTACAAGCTAGTAAATATAAGACATAAAAACTTAGTAAAAAAAAAAATTGGCCTTTCTATAATTTTAGTATTGCTAATAAAATTAAATGTAAAATACATACCTTCTTCCGACTCCGCTCATGCTATTGTACTTTCCAAAAAAACAAACCTAAACAATAAAAAAATATATATATGTTTTATCTTATTTAGGATAACAATGATTTGTAGCATCACCACATTGAAGGAATTACTTAATTTCTTAGGATGTTTGACATAATTGCTTTGTTGTCATACCTCTTCTTGACGAACAAATGATTATGTCTTTTATCTTGTTATACTAGTATCATTATACCCCTTTTACATCATACTTCTATAGCATGAAGTAAATTGACTTATTCAACTACTTGTTCCTGACACTAAAAGGGAAAATATACCACCTTATCAAATGCAGAGTAATGAATTATGAAATATAAAATTTTTTTATGCATTGAAGAAGAAATGACAATAGACTCAACTTGATAAGGTCCTTCTTCCAAGTAACAATTCAAATAAGTCATCTAGCCCAAAAACACTAACATCATCTTCTAGCAAAGTACATATTTCCTCTAGTGCATTACAACCCCAAAGATAGATGTCGACTAGATATTAGAGTTAGAAATTCAAGTCGCAATCCACACATTTTTAGAGGATCTTAGCAAGTTCATGAAATAAAAAATGATTAATGCCTCATCATTTCTAGAAGTAGAATTTGAAAGGAAAAGAACCCATACCTCTAGATGAAGGTGACATGTTCTTATCCGTAGCGTTTCCAGACAAGATGCTATTCATGAGAGAATTATCACCTAAAACACTAACACAAAGAAGAGTCAAATTTGGAAATGAAAACTTTATCAACAACCATAATTTCAATTTCATTGTCATATTGTAGGGACTTTTGAATATATATCAAAATCATAACATCAAATCTTGTATTAAACAATGTTTAGAAAAGGTTGAGAAATGACACATCCATCTCCCTGACCAACTTAAAGGTTAAAGGACTTAGTCCTATATATCCAAATGGAAGATATAGCAAATAATTGTCCCAAGCACATTAGATAGGCATGTTACTTGGAAACCTTAGGATTTTTCTTCGGAAAATCTACTAAAATTTATAAGGCCCAAAACATATTGAGAACTTTCAAACTCTATTTTAAGGGAAAAAAATTGGATTTAGGAAATAAAGGTAAAAATAGTCAATTTGAGCTTTTGATTAATCAAAGCTTAGTCTTGACTGGTGAATTTGTTGTTATATCTTCAAAACCCAAATACTCAATTAATCAAAGATGAAACTTCTTGCTTGATTGATATGCATTTCTTCATAATCAATATGTAAGTTTTAGAATACCATTTAAAAAAGTCTTATTTCCAAATTAAGAGTTCATTTTAAGGCTGCTTTCTATTAGTCTGAACTTCCTTAAAAACTAAAAAGAAGAAATAGTAAACACTTTCCAAGGAATATTTTGGGAAGATCAAGTACATCTATGTTTAAATCTCTTACCCTTATTTCTTAAACTGAGTCATCACATTAAAGAATGCCTCCCAAGAGGCTAGGCTTCACTAAGGAATATGGGGGCAAGTCTTGGGTTTTCCCTTTTTTCGGCTCTGCCCTTGTAGGATAACACTTTCCCACCACCAGACCAAACCCAAGGCGACTTAGGGTCTGGACTTCATCCCCATCTATTAAAAAAACTAGAATCTTGCTGCTACATTGTCCCACCTCAAATATGATCTAGGTTATGCCAAGATGCATGGACCTAGGCCATTCCCTTTTTTATTCACCACAGGTACATCACACAAAAAGAAATTATAAGAAAAAATGAAAAGCAATTTTAGAGATATATCAAGCCCTATGTTCTAAAGCAATGACATTTGCAAATTGCATGTGGAAGAAAATCAAAGAAAATTAAGCACATTAAAAACAAATCCACTAAAAAAACAAAGAAGAAAGAAATGAAATCCCGTTAAAACCAAATTTACCAAAAATAAAAGAACTCAAATCTTGTGAAAGGTTATGAACTTCAAGCTACCAAGATCAATGAAATCTAGATGAGGAAATATATCAAAGAAAGCAATCATGCAAAAATGGAAATGAATTGAAGCATGAAAAATAGAAAATTCCATGGATAAAAAAGGCAACATCAACAAAATCATGATATCGAAACCTCTAAAGCCGAAAGAAAAATATATTTGGAAAAAAAAAAAAAAAGGAAAAGATTATGAGAATACCAGGTCTGGCTGTTCTTTGAATGTCATCGAAGCAGTGAATCCTCCTAAAGATGAAGGGTGTAGAGGGAGAAACGAGGAGTTTTTCGAGAAAGGGAGAAAGTGAATTGCGACTCAAGAGATCAAATCAATGGCGGCAGAGGCTGGCTACGGAGGGATAACACATTTGGGAAATTAAGGGTTAGTGATTTGGGAGGCAAATGGGTGTGGTTATGGAAAGAACTGAGTGTAGAACACGTCTTTGGAGGTTAGATCCACGTAAGAGATGCGCCCACATGTCCAATCCACTGTCAGATTTAAAATTTCAAGCTCCTACTATGCTGATATTATTTTGGTGGGTTGATATCTCTCTAATTTGGTAGGTATGTGCACAAAAAATAAATAAAGACAAATACCTCCTTAAACGCATACATTTAATTATCTTCTTTTATGGGAATGAGAATATGGAATGTGAAGCGAGCACAATCTCTAGTCTAAGAAAATAGTCCATGAATTTTCCTCATGTAACAAATAAAATTTCTCTTCAAAAGTTATGAAGTTAAATTAAGAGTTCATTTATTTGGAGGATGTTGTAAGTGCAATCTCCATTTTATTACCCTTTTTTTTTATGAGAGCTTGAAGAAGTTTGATCTCAAATAAAGATTTTTGATGATGTGATTTTACGGGCACTTAGCTTGGACATTTGTTTTGAATCTTGAATTGACTTAAGTTTTGGTTTGAATTGAGCTTTGATTTGACCTAAGTTTGATTGCAACTTGGGCCTTAATATGACTTAAACCTTGATTTATACAACATTGATTGAGAGATTTTTATTTTTTTTTTTTTGGTAGATTTGAAGATGAAGCTTGAAAGTTAGAAAATTTTAAAGATTTTTATATTTCAAAGGAACTTTGAAGAAATTGAAGATAATTTGAAGAAACTTTCGAGATAATTGAAAGATGATTTGAAGTCGTTTTTAAAGATACGAAGATGTTCTTAATCTACTTTCAAGAGTTTCTCTTCAACTCTAACTTAGGTCTTATAAATTGTCTTCTAAAACGTACTATAAATTAATAAGGATGCAAAAAGATGCAAAGGATAAGATATAATATGATTTAGGTGTCCTTCTTCTTAAGGGTGATCACAATCATAATGATAGTCCAAACATTTTGTTATAACTATGATGGCCACACTTGCTTATATGATAAGTAGTGATGGGACATAACAATTGATATACTTATTAATTTACATCCTATCACTAGTGCCACCTAAATAAATAAATAAATAAATAAATTGTAATAAAAGGAATATAGGAGGTGGCTAGTCCCAAAAAATGAAATAAAATAAATAATTAAATGTAACAATTTTTTAATCCAATTAGTGCTAGCCACCAAGGAAGCCGGTGAACGGGTGGCAAATGATCCATTTTTATCTCAATACTACCAGAGCCAAATGATATCCTCCTCTACCTCAGTATTTTTGCCTTGAAAAACTAACTGCAACCTTCTCCCTTTGAAGAAATTAAACACAGGTATGGGGTGCATTTCCTTGGTTTTTTGTTTTTTGTTTTTTTTTTTTTTGTTTTTAATTCAATTTCCTCCCCTTCAAATTTTTTATTATTCAGAATCCAATTTGAAGAATTGGGTCTTTTATTTGGCATATGGAATTTGGAAGACCCACTTAAATACATCGATTTGAGTCACAACATTTTGTTTTTTCATCTCAGATCCACCAGGTTGGGGAACGCATTTGAGATAAGTATTTTAGAATCATTTGGAAAGCATTGGAATAGAATGATCCATTTACATCAAATTGCAGGATCATTCTGCAATTGAGACATTGAATGATCTACTTCGGCAGAATTTTATGAAATGATGCTACTTCTGTTTTCTTTTTCTTTCTAATTAAAATTTCTCAAAAATATATCCTGAATTATACAGAAGTAATTAAGTGATATATTTCTCTATATATGGGATTGAAAAGTGCTTAGTCTTGTATTTTAGGTAGCATATTTTCCATGGATTCCATGAAAGGACAAGGAGGCATCCAGATGCTGCTGACTGCAGAGCAGGAGGCCCGACAGATTATTTCCAGTGCTAAAAACTGTAAAACCCCAATCCTTACATATCTCTTTCCAAAGTTACAGTACTCGTAATCCGAAATGATGCTATGATTGAACAATGTGTTTCAGTAAAGTTGACGAGGTTGAAACAAGCTAAAGAAGAAGCTGAGAGGGAAGTGAAACTCTACCACTCCAATATGGAAGCTGCCCACCAGAAGAAAATTTCTGAGGTATCAGCACAAATATTGTCATTGCCAAAGGTTTTAGAATGACAAGGTCTCACTTCACTTTTGATTTATATAGACGAGTGGGAGCAGTGGGTCAAATGTAAAACGGCTTGATGAAGAAACTGCAATGAGGATTCAAAGCTTGAAAGAGTCTGCTTCTAGGGTTTCATCAGATGTTGTCGCCATGCTCATCAAGCATGTCACAGCGGTGGAAGCTTGATATGTGGTGGTCAGTACAACTACTTCATCAGTTACATCGATTAAAGCTCGACCTACTTTAGGTTTAGGGCTTCTACTTTTATGGTCTTTTCTAAATTTGTAGAAACCCCGAGTTCCATTTGGATCAGGGAAGTAGCTGATTGATGTTATTAACTTCACGATCCTGATTTAAATAACCACTTTTCTCTATGTTTTTGTTTCTTATTTATTTTTAGGTTCTCAGTTGCAGAGGATGAGGCATATGAAAAATGAAAATTGCAATAAAGGAAGAATGAGAGATGAGAGTTATGGAATAAGCTGCCAGCCTTCTCCAGACAGATTTTTTAAATTAATTCATGTAGTCACCTTGATGAGTTGGTTACTTAATATAAATTCCATGGAGAGCGAAGTAGCAGATGAGTTGTTGCAATTTGAATGATTTGAAACAACTGTCACGTGATTTCTTTGAGGGATCGATTAGAAAATCTCATAAGACTGGACGTTACAAATTTTGAAAATTTATGTGTGGACAGATTAAATAGAGGCTAAAAGAACTTAATTTTCTTTATTTAATTTGTTATATTTTCTCTCTAGATAAATACAGATCATATCAAGTGATTCTTTAGTTAATTTCTTTGATACCCTTGAGAACATAAGGTGTAATTTTTATTATTTTTTAACAAAATTAATGACATGAATTGATTCCCCTACATTTCTTTAGGGAAGCTTTTTACTCACTATATATTATTTTTTATCTAAGAATTGGATAGATAATGTTGTTTATCCTATGTTAGCTTCACTTAATCCTTAGAATGGAGGAATGAGACCAAACTGATTAATATTGGAAGAATATAAGGCCTGTTTATTACATGTTCAATTATATATATTTATTTTTAATAAAATAAATCAATATTTATGCTTTTATAAGATATTAATATCCATACTTTTATAATTAATATTCATAAAAAAAAATATAAGTTATGATTATAATTATAATATTACTATTCATATTTTATTAAAATTACTTATTTTTAATTTATTTATAGTCTCAAAATTATTTTTATTTTTAATAAGACTTGAATTAAATCTAATTTATGTTATATAAATTACATTTATAATTTTTTTACAAAATTAAAATAAAAAAATATTTTTAAAAATAGCTTATTAAAAAAAGTTTTGGGTTTTTAAAAATTTTTGAAAAGTATTTTTAAAAATAACTTGCACTAATGAATCAAAATACCTTCTATTAGAGAGGAATAAAAATTTCATTTATAAGTGAGATTTCATTTCCTTTGAAATCATTCTTAACTTCATTCTCATTATACTTAGGGGGTGTTTGGTACGTCGGAATAAGGAATGGAGACGAATATTTTGTTTCCATTCCTATTTCTTAGTGGAAAGAAATGAATTTGATGATTCCATTTCTAGCATTTGGATGAACTTAGGAATGCAATATTGGAATGATTATTTGTTTCCATTCCAATGTTTGATAATAATAGGAATGGAAATGAAAAATAAATAAATTTATAATAATATCCTTACATATAATTTTAAAATTTTTTTTATTTTAAAAATAAATAAATTTTGAGAGTTTTTTGTTATTAAATAATAAGAGTAAAAAAAAATATATACTTAATAAATAAAAAATTAACTATAAAAAATCGTATAACCCTAATGTACAAATATTCAATTAACTCGATTCTTTACATGATGTGCGAGAATATGCAAGAATAATGCAACCATTTCTTCTACATCAACATATTTTGAATCCTTTAGTTTACCAATAGTACAAAGCATAGAACATAATGTGGTGAAAGTATGTCTATCCATCCTAAGTTGCTCCATACATGCTATATCACTCCCATAAATCAATCGATTAAGATTTTCAACTCGCAAAAATTCTCTTTTAGCTGGTCTTTCCATCAATGTTTGCCTCTGATAATGTTTCCTTGTAGTCGTACCAAGTGTAGTAAGCATATTAAGTATGTTTACTATAATATATAGAATCAGGATAAGTTGTTCTCTTCTTTCCATCTCAATGAGGTCCATGGCTGTGCAAGAGTCCTAATTATAAAGGAGGAAAAAAAAAAAGCATTCTGTGTTTTTAATAGGAACAAAAAAATAATACATGTCTATATTTGACCTCATTATTAATTTTCTATAAGCAAAGAAAAATTAATATATGCAAATTCATTTGTACCAAACTAATACTAATTTTCATACCTTTTAAGAAAATTAGTAGCTTAACAAAATCAAAAAACTAATTTAAATATTATGTTAGCAAGGTGTCTTTTTTATTTTTTATTTATTTTCCCCCGGAAAAAGGGTTGAAAAGAAGGCACCCATGAGCCCTCTTGCAGGTTCCACAATAGGGTTCAAAGCCAATAACTAGTCCTAATATTCCTCAGAATGCTCCTGACTTTAGGAAGAAGACATGAATTATGGCATCAATGTGGGTATATGTCCCTCTTCTTCAGTAAATCTAGAGTGCCAACTAAAACTTGGGACTGAATAAAATCCCAATTCAAAATTAATAAAAATATAAAGCATAGATGTGACACATGTTTGTTTCTTTTCTAGAATGGAACATGAAGTGTGTTTATTTAATTTGTTTGTATAGACTGTGGAAGGCTTGAACAGAAGAGCAATGCATTTCGAAGATATTAAAATCCAGATATCAAATCTTTTGGTGCTGACTTCTTATATCCAAACAGAACCATAGCATCTGATTTTGACATTTTGCATTTGGCTGTGATCAGAAAATTAATTCCTTGTGTCTACAAAATTTCCACCAACAACCCCGCACAGATTAACGATCTTTCAGACAAAATAGCTTATATAAGTTACAACTTCTCTTCACATTTCATGGCTATTTGGTAGTTAATCAATGGCTTTTTTTTTCTTTATCTTTTTTCAGTATGGTACGTTATACGCTCATTCTATGATTCTCAATACACAATTATGACCTCTAACTTATGTGGGCCTTGGAAGAAATTTTGAGTCATCCTCATCATTCCTATTCAAGAAATTTTTTTAATAGAATTTTCCTCTCTTGATTTTGACACGTAGAGAAATTATATCATCTTGCCTTTTGATTTTATGAGATTAAATTAATTTTAAATATTGGCTTAAAATTAATTCTAATTTGTATACCTTGATATCTCTCATCTTTATCCAAAGTATTTATCGTTGAATCATGTTTCAAAATTTATCACACAATTGACCAGTCCGTACTGAAATTCGGATTATGCTAATGAACCCTAACAATAAATAAGGTTACAACTTTTATCAGGGCTCAAATCCATGAACGTGCCCAAGATCCAGAAGTCAAAGTTCGTGAAGTGATTGATGGTGACGAAAATGGTTTGTTATATGCATGCAACAGGTAATCGGGAGCCCAGGCCATGAACTCGTGAGGACACTTGAGATCGAAAATTGTAACTTTCGTAACATTAATAAAAATAAAAATAAAAAGGAGTAGAAAAAGAAAGACAAATACAAGATTCCAAACACAAATTAATAAAAAATAATAATCGATTTATAGAGAAGAAGAAAACAGATAAAGAAGTAGAAGAAGAAAGACAGATAAAGGTAAACCTGATCGGAGATGTAGAAGGAAGTTTTCAGAATCTAATTGTTGTGAACAATGACGAATCCAAGATATAACAATCAAAATAAACACCCAAAACCCTAAAAATTAGAAATTGAATTTTTTTTTTTAAATGTCGTGGAAGGTTTTTCAGTTTGGGAGAATCACTTGTTGTAGAGAAGTAGATGATGAATGAGACTCTAACTTTGCAAATAAGATAAGCATCGGGTTTGAAGAATGAGATAAGAGGGTAAAATAGTAAATTTAGGTTATTTTATATTATCAAATGGATTTAATGAATCAAAATACCACCTATTTTTTATGAATTCAAATCCGACTTATAAGTGGAATTTGATTTCTACCTGAATCATTTTTTATTCCATTTCCGCCTTCTTAATATTTATCCAAACATAGGAATAAGGGAGAAAAGGAATGAGATGTCTATTTCCACTCCCTATTCCCATGTACCAAACACCCCCTTAAGTTATCCAAATATAGGAATGAATGAGAAAATGAATGAGATGTTCATTCTTACTCTTCATTCTCGCATACCAAACATGACCTAATAGAAATTATTTATCCTTTCTTTAGAGTTCAAAATTATAGATTAAACTTGAACAAATTATTTGCATTGTTATTTTAGTGTTTAATTTGTGCAAGAATTCAATTCTATATATATACATATACCATAACATCAATATATATGTTCTAAAGTTGATACCAATTAACCTTACCATATTGGGCATTTAATGATAATTTTTATTATTTTTCTTTGAATTTATTCTTTAACCACATGAAGATGTTAAATATAAAGAGAACTAGGAAGAATTGTTTGTAAAATTGTGCTTACTCAGTTGATTCATGTGCACACAAATTTATAAAATAATGTCATTGGGCATACAAGAAATGTGAAAAAAAAAAAAAAATCATCTTGACTCATAGAAGTATGGAAATAACAAGAAATTATACGCTCAAGTTCCTAAAGATTTGCATGAGAATTAAGGGACCATCAATAATGGAATGAATTGAGCTTGATGTCATTGTGAATCTTTTGCCCACATTGAAGATACCAATCTTGAATCTAAGAAGAAAAAAAGGTGTTTACTCAGGGTTTTGGTTATGATGTTTACAAGTTGATTGTTAGTGTAAACATAAGCTAGACATAATGAGCCACTAGTTAATTTATCACCCACAAAGTGCCAGTCAAGTGAAACACGTTTCATGCATCATTGCGGCAATGGATTGACACATACGTAAGTTGCACTTAGATTGTTTAGAGACAAGATTTAGTGGTTTCAAGGGACTAAAACCAAGCTAACACAAAATATTAGATATCTAGGTTACTTTTGCAATTGTAAAGTCAACAACCCTATACTCTTACTTCATTAGATTACCTCACAATGGTGACTTTTTTTTTATCATTAGGAAATGAGATTGTCATCAAGAAAAATAACATATGTAGTGATATAGGTGTTACGATGGAGCCCTTAAAAGTAGTGACATGATATAACATTTTGATTTCATGATATCAGTTTTCCCTTTGTCTATTATGCTTGCAGTGTGATAGAATTGAGCATTATGTCATGATCACTTGTATTGTAAATGACTTGAGTATATTAGGAGTTGTATAGAAGATTTAAGTTGTAGGTTTCTTACAAATTAATGAGTTGGTTCATAATTGATTTATGGACTTGGGCAATCTATTAAAAGACATAGTGCGCTATCTCCCAATTGGTGGATGACTTGTCTTAATCATTAGGATGAGTTTCCAATGGTGAGTATACTACTGTATATGATTACCATTGAACATAACTTTCAGGGAGTCATGACTAATGGCTATTTGGTTGTCATGACTACTCAAACCTACTATGTTGCATGACTTATCAACTTTAAGAGAATATTGCACTAGTTATGAGGTCATCAATTACTTAACCTATGGGTGAGATCCTGAGTTATCATACATTCCATATGGATTGGGTAACCAGTGGTTAAGGCAAATGACAACAAAAATTCTTGGTAGAAGCACCATGATATCCCATAGGCTTGAGATAGTATGTCTCTTTGAGTGATCCTTGAAAAAAATGGGTACATTCTTAAGAAAAATACTTACTTTTTTCTAAGGTGGACTGCGACTCTATTATGCCTTAGTTAAGTCTAAGTATTCACCAATATATGCCTCAAAATGAAATTGAGGTTACCTTCTTAGCCATTTCTAGATCCTACGTACTTCCTTAAGAAAAATACGTACATTCTAAAGAAAAATATGAACATTTGTTAATATATATATATATATATATATATATATACACATATACATTTTTAAAGTTTGACTGTAACTCTATTCAACCTTATTTAGATTTAAATATTTTCATAAGGAAATCTATCTTCCCTTGGCTTGTTGGTCATTTCTAAACTCCACATACTTTCTTAAGAAAAATATGTACATTCTTAAGAAAAATGTGTGCATTTTTTGAAGGCAAACTATGATCCTATTATGTCTAAGTTTTTGGTTTAAATATTTACTAATGTGAACCTTAGAATGATTTTGAGGCATTCCCCTCCCCCATTAGCCATTTGCAAACCTTATGTGCATCCTTAACAAAACTACTTCCATAAGTGAATATTTTACACCTAAATAAGGTTGAGTAGGGTAACATCCTACCTTAAAAAATTTTACTCATTTTTTTCATGAATGTATCTATTTTTTATAAGGATGAATGTAGGGTTTATAAATGGCCAACAAGGTAGGGGAAAGGCCTTAAATTTATTTTAAGGCTTCCATTTGTGAATATTTAGATCAAATAAGGCTTAAAATAGGCCACGGTTAGCCTTAAAAGAATGTACGTATATTTTTCTTAAGGATATATGCAAGGTGTAGAAATGGCTAAGGGGTAGGGGAAAGCCTCAAATTCATTTTGAGGCTTACATTAGTCAATATTTAGACCCAAATTAAGTACAAGAGGGTTATGATCCTCCTTTACAAAAAATACACATATTTTTCTTAAGAATGTATACATTTTTCTTAAGAGTGTATGTAGGGTTTTGAAATGACCAAGGAGGAGGAAGGGGGTGGACTCAAATTCATTCTAGGGTTTACATTGGTGAATATTTACACCCAACTTAGGCATAGTAGGGTCATAGTCCGACTTACAAAAAACCTATGTATTTTTCTTAAAAATGTATCTAGGGTTCTACCATGCTAAATGGGGTTTGGCAAGCCCTTAATTGCATCTTGGGCATACATAAGTCAAATTTTAGACTCAAATTAGTCCGAATGAGGTTATGATTTGTGAAATCAAGGTTTGGTCAATCTTGGTTGAGATGATAACAAAACAAGGTTTAGAACTAATGATTATATTTCAAGTGTGACTAGGCAAGATGATTTCCAAAGTGACACTCACAAATAACAAAATCATGTTAAAGGGAAATCAATAAGAAGAAGAAGATCTCAAAGAGAAGTGTTTTTCAAGACCTAAGCTTCTTAGGATCTCTTTATAAGATTGTTGGTGCACCAGGTTTTTCATACATTACATTCTTTACTTATGCACCAAAATCATTAAAGAGTTATTTTGTTTTAAATCTTTTAAAATTAGATGATTTCATATTTTTAACTAAAACCTTGTGTCAAATGTTTTTTAAACTCATTTAAAAGGTTTTAAGTTAAACAAGATGGTTATTGAGCAAAAAATGGCTCAATCGATTAAGGGATCAACTCAACTGATTGAGGAATCTACTCAACCTATTGAACCAATTAAGGAACTGATTGACCTTTTCAACTCAATCAGTTGAAAGGTGTAAAAACCTTTTCTCTCTTCTGGAACTCTTGTTTGACAGGTTGAAATTGAACTTCATCTAGTCGACTACCGATCAAAGGGCGGTCGAGGTTCAACGGTCACCTTCAATCTATTAAATGCTAACGGCTGGTGAACCGATCAAACTGGAACTCGATCGGACAAACCCTAACGGCTAGTTTTACCTCTTTTCTCTATAAAAAGGCTCAAATCTTTATTGTTTTAAGAGTTTAACATTTCAAAACCTTTCTTGAATTTATTTGAGACTTGGGAGAGTGTTTTTTAATGCACCTTTGTTCTAAAACTTGCAGATCATTGATTAGTGCACAATTCAATCCTAATTTATCTTGTATTATTTTAGCTTAAAGTTTTGTATTAGGATTTTGTGAGGATATTTCCTATCTTTATTTATAAATTTTTTAGAGGAAAAATCTAAGTGTGAGGTATCACTTAAAGATTCTCAAATGTGGGGCTATCACTTGAGGGATTGTTCAAGATTGATGTATCTCTTGAGGATTGTAAAGTGTGCTTAGAACCAAAAGTCCAAGATAGTGGATTAAAACCATAATTCAATTGTATTACTTGAAGGTTTGGTTTGGAAGCTTTGAATTAATGAAACCTTAAGTTTGGGATTGAAGCTAGAGGAAAGTGAACGTAGGTTGGATTGTGTCGAACCACTATAAAAATCTTGTATTTACATCCTCTCTTTCTTACTTTTTTATTTTGTATGCAATTGTTTTTATATTGTTTTTATTATATAAATTGCATATCATTGTCTCTTGCATTTACATAATCTAAATTTGTAAAAAGAAACAATCACCCTATTCACCCCCTCCCCCTTCTAGGGTGATTACTTTCGATTGGATTAACCAATTTTTCTAACATGATTAACTTCAAATCATATACACATATTTTTCTAAATTATGTACCTAGGGTTTTACCATGTCAGGCAAGGTTTAGGAAGACCTCAAATGCATCCCAAGGCATGCATAAGTTAAAGTTTAGACCCGAAGTCGAATGAGGGAACTATTTAACTCTAATCACACATTTTTCTAAAGGATATGCCTAGGGTCCTGCTATTTAGAATGGGGCATGAGAATGCCTCAAATGCACATATTTCTTTGTTAGATCTAAATTAAGTCGAATGAGGAAACAATTCAACTCAAATCAAATGTAGGTATTTTTTTTAAATTTATATGTATTTTTCTAAAGAATGTACCTAACGTTCTACCATGTTGAACGGGCAATGGAAGGCCTTAAATGCATCTGGAGGCCTACAAGAGTGAAATCTCATGCCCCAATTAGGTAGAACTAGGTAAGATTCAAGTTAGATGGAATGTACATATTTGATAATAGATGTACCCATTTTTCTAAAAGAATGTACATTTTTAAAAAAGATGTAAGTATTATAACAATTCTACAAAAAAAAAAAAAATTAATTAAGAGAAAATTAATATAAAATATTAAATACAATTTTTTTTAATGAAAAAATATATTTTCTTGATTTATGTAAATTTTAAAATTAAAATTTTTAACCAAAGAAAATGTTAGAACCAATATCAAATTAAAATCATAAGAAAAAAACTAAGACCACCATCACTTGTTGTGATTTTGATATGAAAATTTTAAATTTTAAATTAAAATAATATAAACTATAAAATAATATTATAAATATATTTCTATTATCTTTTAAAAATAAAATAAATATTTTTTTTACAATTTATATAAAAAAATTCATATCATAAATCTTTAAATAATAAAATGTATGTTTTAAATCCAAACTCTAAATTATCAAATGTATTATTATAATTAATATTTAAAATTATCAAATATAATATTTGCAGAATGATATTTTCATTATTTGTTTATTATATATTTATATTTATATTTAACTTGTTGTAACTAATTTTTTATTATAATTTTATGTTTAATTATCAAAAAATAATAAATATGAAATGGTGAAAGAGTGAAAGAGTGAAAATTTTGAAATTAAAAATGCTTTACACTAAAGGACATGTCGGCCTATAAAAGAAATGAAAAAGGAAAAAGAAAAAACATGTGCTAGGCATGTAAAAGTCAAGTGTGAGGTGTGTGACGTGAGGCATGTAAAAGTGAAGTGAGGGAGAAAAAAAATTAAAATAAAAGGTTGGCAGGGTCGATTAAATTGCTATTCAAGTGCACATTATAGAATAATTTTCTTTTTGTATTTGTGGGATGAAATATGAAAGTTCGACTTCATAAAATGTAAATTTTTTATAGATCGTGTACGAAAGCATCAATATTTTTAGAAATAAATGGTCATTTAATCGAAAAAATTATCAGTTCATAAATCAAACAAGTTATTAAAGCGCGATTAAATCGGTGTCATAATAAATATATATTTTATATTTTATATAAATTAAATTTTTTAGTAAGAAATTAAGATTAAAAAATAATAATATTTCATTTTGTTATTAAAATAAATAATAAAGATAAATATAAATATATTAATATATTAAATTTTATTAAATAAAAAATATATGATTTAATGTGAAGATATATTTAAAATGGAAAAAAAATTATAATATATAGTTTTGCATAGATATCAAAAGTTACATATTGTTTTATAATTTTTTTAAAAAAATAATGTGTTATTTTCATACATATTAATATATAGTAAATAATTACTACTAATTATTTAAGGGTTTTTGAAAGACATACTAATTTTATATATTGGTTTCTGACGGTAGAAAATAATGTCAAGTTTCAGTACCCAATGGTTCAATTTTGGACAAAGTACTTTCCTACACCTTAAATTTTGGACAAACAGGTGGGCTGGAAGTGGAGTCTCGGAAGAAAACAAGCCCAACCCATGAAATGGATAAGCGGCCCCCCATCAAATTTTGGTCAAATGAGGTTTGACCAGTTATGTGCAACCATGACCAATAAATATTGTAGTTAATTGTAAACAAACAAAAATAGAAAAGATCATGCTATAAGAAAGAAATTGAACCCGCAAACCAAGGAATACATCCCTATTAATTCTAGCTCTACTAAAATAAATAAATATTAAACCCTTAATTAATCATTTCAAACCATTTACATTTTCAAAATTAACAATAAATACGAAGTGAGATTAATTCAAAACTCGGAATTATTTAAACAAAACAAGAATTTACATTTCATAAAATCAATTTAATTATTATATCCTAATCATTTCCTAAATGAAATAATACACAATTTTGTTCATCTAAATTGAATTTTAATTTATAAAATTCAAAAAAACCTATTGATATATTCATAAAAATTTTCTTACTCTTTAAGTTTAGTTAATTACACAAATTAAAGTACATGGCCTTATTCATTGAAATATACTCATATTTGAAAAATTATTGCTTAATACCCATTTAATCTCACTAGTTTCAATGATAAGGTAAGGCTATGTTTGGTTCTCGGAAAATGCAAGAAAAAGAAAATTAGAAGGAAAAATGGAAGGAAAGAAAAAGTTATGAAAAGTAATATAAATTTTTTCACTTGTTTGGTTATTCATGTAAAATTTAAGGGAAAAAAAAGAATTTATTTTCTTTTCTTTGGTTAACCACGAAAAAAAGTGAAGGAAAAATAGAAGAAAATAAATTCAACAATTTATCTTAAATGATTATCAATTTGTTAAATAATAAAATAAATTTTATGCTCTTATTTTCTAAAAATCAGAGGAAGAACCCAATTTTCCAATCTTCCACGTAATTCTTAAGAGATGGATTCCAGATGGACCAAATTGAAGATCCTTCACAATTGAAGGGTCTCGAATAAAGCAAAGCACCAAACCCAGTATAAAAACAATTAAAGCAGCTGGAATTGACGACATAATCCGCAATCTCCATCGCACACGGCGACAAGAGCGATTCACATAATTATTTTCTTCTTCGTCGCACAAGGGGATAGCTTCATCGCCAAAATCACCAGAACCAGTGACCAAGACCAAGAACAGAATAGCGAAAAGGGCAAGTGCAATTCCGTCGAGGCCGAGCCAATTTCTAGGTGGACCGGATTTTCTGGCAGAGAAGTCCTGGTTGTAACGGATGTATTTGATGGCGGAGAAGGCGAAGGTGAGGCCCTAGGAGAGATGGATGCCACGGACGACGGGGAGGGGGATGAAGCGGTAGAGGAGGGACATGAGGCCGGTGACGCCAAGGATGAAGAGGGTGGCGGCAGTGGAGAGACCCGCGACATCGATTTGGGGGAGGGAGAGAAGGGGGTCGGAGATGGCGATGACAACGATGGACTTCATGGGCTGGACAGGCATTGGGATGCCGAAGAGAAAGCCGGTGGAGATGTTGTAGAGACCCATGAAGATAAGGGTTGTGGAGAGGTCCAGGTGTTTGACCAGTGTGAGAGCTAGGACGATGGGTCTGTAGGTGCCCAGGTCGATGAATTCAATTTTGCGGTGAGAGAGAGAGAGAGGGGTGTGATAGTGAAGAGCACAATAAAATTTCCCCATTATTTTTTAAAAAATAGTAAGGAAAATATTATGATATTTTCTTTAATATTTTTCTCTATACTTTTTTCCCATCATATTTTTCATATCACCCAAACTAAAGAAAATATTTTTTCACATGATTTTTTTTCCTTTTCTTAGCATTTTTCGGAACCAAATATAGTCTAAGTGTTTGCTCTTATAGTTACAGTTATTGAAGTTAAGGATCAAGCTAATAACCTAATTATGAGATGGCAAATTCCACAAAATTTTCTATCTTCATCTTCAAAGTTCACGAATTAACTCTCAATTCTCTCTCTAGTTTTTCCAACTTCACTAAAATGGTATTAAAGTAAGAGATAGTTCACCTAAAACAAGTATTTATAGTAATGGAGACTGTAATGTCAAATTCCAACAAAATCATTCTCATGTCTTATAAAATTTAAATAATAAAAAAGTATCTAAAAATCAAAACAAAAACAAAGTTAATCAAATAAAGAAATATATCCTACTATTTCCTAGATCCATTTGAAATTGATATATGTCCGTTGTCCTTAATTTATAAAAAAATTGAATAATGCAATTTTTCCCACTTATCGACCTCTAGGTATACTGGAATATTCATACAATGCATATTAACCATTTCTCATAGCTTGTAGTCACAACTTACCACATAAAAGAATGTATAAAAATTATGGTAACTATAATGAAAAGAAGAACACTACTATTTATTATTTATTAATATTAAATAACATTAATTATTATAAATATTTTATTTAGTACTCATACTTTTAGGTTTAATTTGAAGATGATAATTATCAGGTTAGTTTTTCAATTCTAGGTTTTATTGAAATTTCCTATTATCCATAATATGTTATACGAAATATAAGTATTAATGTAATTTATTGTATTCATGGAATGGCATGTGACCATGTGACAACGTCAGAGTATATAATGTTTCTTCTTTTTTAGTCTGCCACTCAATGGATTCCCGTGAATTATAGAGGAAAAGTGTATCACTGCGTGTGCACGCCTTTTTTTACATGCACCGACTGACATGTGACCATGTGACAACGTCAGAGTCTATAGTGTGTTCTTTGTTTGGTCTGCCACTCAATGGATTCCCGTGAATTATAGAGGAAAAGTGTATCACTGCGTGTGCACGCCTTTTTTTGCATGCACCGACTGGTATGTGACCATGTGACAACGCCAGAGTCTATAGTGCGTTCTTTGTTTGGTCTGCCACTCAATGATTCCCGTAAATTGCGGAAGAAAAGCGAATCATTGCATGTGAATGGTTTGTGATAATATATATCACGTGAAAGTGTCTTTTCTCCCTTTGATTGCATTCACTGAATAGCATGTGACCATGAGACAATGTCAGAGTGTATAGTGTCTTCCTCTGTTTCTAGTCCACCACTCAATGGATTACCGTGAATCACTGTGCAAGCATTTTATCGAGTGGTTTGTGACAATCTATATAGGAAAAAGTTACAAGAAAAATATCATTTCCAAATAATAGAATGTCTTAATGAATTTCTGCCACAAGACTTTGGGTGCTAAGCAGCCCTGCTCCTCAATTCAAATACGGTATTTTGTAACTCAAAACCATGTCGCAGAGTATAACACCATAAAGATAACAGGCAAGAGGAAATGGACATAGAAATGGAACAGGCTGGAAAACCACTACCTCGAAAACAACGTTGGAAATTAAGCAGCAAAAAGACAAAAATTGATGGCTTTTGATGTACCCAACTCATCTGCAAAATTTCCAGTCATACAAATACTACAGGACAGAATTTGCTTGACTTTTGGGGCCCACGCTGCTTCGTAGAAACCTGCTCCCACCCACCAAGTTAAGATTCTAAGAAACTGCTTCAAATGTTTCTTTTACCTTAGGCCTTAGCATCCTATTCCTATCAAGGACCATTACATTCACATCGATTTCATAGAGCCAGTGACAAGCCACCTACCTCTGGTGTTAAGATTCTAAAATTCTAAAATTCTTAAATACTTACATTTAAAAAAAACAAAAGTGAGGTATTAAAAAGGTTTAATTATTATAAATTATAAAATTTCTAAAAAAATCATTTTTAAGTATATAAAATAAGTAAATGCTTTTTTATTGGAGAGCTGTAATGTTTTATATAAAACTTATTATAATTTTTTATTTTTAAAAATAAAAAAATAAAAAGTGTATTTAAACTCTACATATCCTTGTTACTTTCTTGAAATTTTAGCATGACAAAAATATTATGGAAATAAAAGTTTTTAATTTAAAGTCAAGGGCTTTAAAAAATAAATTCAAATACGGTATTTTGTAACTCAAAACTATGTAGCAGAGAATAATTAACCCCATAGAGATAAGAGGCAAGTATAGCGTCAAAAGGGGGATGGTGCACCCGTATGACTAGTTCACGAGGGAATGGACATATAGAAATAGAATATGCTGGAAAACCACTCCTTCGAAAATAAAGTGGGAAATTAAGCAGCAACAAGACAAGAGTTTACGGCTTTTGATGTACCCAAAAGGACACAGAATTTGTTCGACTTTTGAGGGCCGATGCTCCTTCCTGGAAACCTGCTCCCACCCACCAGGTTAAGATTACAAGAAACTGCTTAAAATGTTACATTTATCTGAAGCCTCAGCATCATAGCAGAGAAATCCCAGTTCTTTGCAATTTTAGCACACCACCTGTCTCGAATGGCTTCAACCAGTACCAAAACCTCGTCCTCTTCTTCCAATCTCCCACACAAGTATGATGTATTTTTGAGTTTTAGAGGGGAGGATACCCGTACGAATTTTGTCGATCATCTTTATGCAGGTTTAGTTGCAAATGGATTTCATACATTTAGAGATGATGAGCAACTTGAACGTGGAGGGGAGATTGCATCTCAACTCTTAGATGCTATTGAAGAATCACGTGTTTTTATAGTAGTTTTCTCTGAGAACTATGCTGATTCCCGATGGTGTTTAAATGAATTACTGGCTATTATTGATACAATGGCACGCGATGTTAGCAAAATTGTTTTGCCCATTTTCTATCATGTGAATCCTTCAGATGTACGACATCAGAGGGGAAGTTATGCCACAAGGCATACTTCTCCCGTTGAAGACGCAGACGATGATGAAGTTGCGATGATAGAGGACTGGAAATATGCTTTGACTGAAGTAGCCAATTTTAGTGGATATCCTGTGGACCCAAATACGTAAGTATAACTTTCCTTCATCTCCTGTTTGCAAATTTTCTCCTTTATGTCTCTTAATTTATTTTCTAGTAAACTATAACAAGTTTTACTACCCATATTTTGTTATATGGAAGCGTTGTCCCGTGGAAGCAATTAATCTCATCTCACACCTTTCTTCTTAAATTATATTATCTACTTACGTACTTAAACTGGATTCGATAAAACTTAATACTTTTTACTTAATGATTTAAGTTAAATTTAAATTAAATCATTTTTACGTTATTAAATTAAAACTTATTACTTAATTTTAAGGCTTTTTATAAAAGAATGAAAGCTTTTAGGAATATTTTTATAAATTTTTTAGGTTATAAAGGAAAAAAGTTATGATACAAAATGAGTTTGGGAAGATTATATATGATAAATAGAGATGAATTTGCATCTAATTTATGTTATTTATAATATTCTCTATAATACAGTGGAATGATCTCCTTTATCATGTCAAAACCTTGTATACATTTGTGAGTAGTTTGTTTTATCTTTATGTACTTACACTAACACGTTGATATTAAAGCTTTTGCCTCTATAAGAAACTAGTATCAAATCTTTCATAAGTACAACAAGGCCAACCCCAATTTTTATATATTCCTTTCAAATTTTAATCTAAATCCTTTTAATTTAATTAGGAGCATTTGTAATTAAAATGGTCATCTCATTCAAATTTTCCATTGGTCTGATATTTAAAAGCTCTTTGTTATGTTGAAGTGCTTTATCATATGTTTCATTAAGCATAAAAATTTTGAAGCAAATGAGAGAGATTTAGGATTTAAAAACGCTCATTTTCAATCCAATCAATTAAGGGGTTTTAGAACTTTTTTTTTTTCATTTAATGAGGAATTTGAAATATAAGGATCTTAACAAAGCAAACACGCCTCAATTCATTAAAACATGATATTGTGTATATTTATATAATTGAATAGCAAGCTAAGATAGGCTAAGACACATGCTATAATCTTAGGAGATTTATGCCATTTAATAGCTTACTACGACAAGTGTAAGGCTAAGAAAGAGAATAATCTTGGCAGTTGAAACCATTAGAGTTATTTATTTATTAATTTTGGCTAGGATATGGTGGAACATATTTTTTTCTTTATATATCCTAGAAAGTGGCAACAGATATTCTCATATTAGGTACTATAATATCTCATGAGATCGAGATAACATGTCTTTTCTGGGTGACCCTAAACACTTGTCATAGTGTAATATGTGACCATAATAATTTCTTAAGTGGAATTTGACATATGTCATTTGTGGACTAGAATATGTCAATTGAACACATATTTAAGGATTGTAGAGGTAATTTTGAGAGGTTAATAGCATTTACTTTGTTGAATTGTGGACACCAGCTCATAGGGAGTCTATACGCAGTTGATAGTAGTCATGGATTTGAGGAATTGATTAAATTAAATTTAATAAATTTTCATCTTGATGTAATTTCATAGGATATTAAAGTGTAGTCGACTCTTTTTAATAAAATGTTGAGTTAAATTTACAATTGGATTCTTAGGGAGTTAGTATTTTCTTGTAAGTCTCATTGATCCCTACTCGAGCTCATATTCTTTGTTGGCACAAAATCTTAAGGTTTTATGGAGAATTAATCATTTATGTGCATAAGGGTGTTTTGATAATAAAAAAAATGCAAGGTTGTGTAGGATTTTATAATTAATTAATTTAGGTTTTTTGAATTTGGCTAATTAATTAATTAGAGTCTATTAGGAGTAATTAATTCATTAGAGCTTAATAGACTATATTAAGTGATCAAAACCCAAGTTAAACCAAAGTCACTTAAATTTATAAGAAAGTTTATATAAACACTCTTAAGGGTTTAGTACTAGACACTTGTCTTTTAGAGAGCCTCCATCTCTCTCTCTCTCTCTTTTTCAACAAAATTGTATAGCCAATCTACACAAGTGCCAAGGCTCAAAGAACTAATCTAGGAACATCTAGATCAAAGGCAAAGATTTTGAGCTCTAGATCTTTGCTATTCGCTTTTTTGTCTTCCATTGCAATTAGATCTAGTTGTTGAAATTAAGAGAAGATTTGAAGAGAAAAAGAGAAAAGAAAATTTAGGACTTTTCATTATGAATTCTCTTTAAAAATGGATAAAACACTATTACAATTTCAATAGGCCTAATAAAATAAAATAAAAACTAATTTACCCTTATTTTTAAAAAAGAAAAAAATAATTCTAATATAGTAACTAAATAAATAAAAGATATAATAACTAAATATATAATTTTAATATAGTAACTAAATATATTAATAACTTCTAACACTAGTGTCCCTAGATTGACAGAGGGCATGCCATATTGTCACTATGGATAGTAGCATGCTTCGAAGTGCATGTAGCAATGCCTAGCTCTCAAAGGAACCTCCTCAACCAAATACGCTTCTGGAATACGGCTAAGCAAGCTATATGCTCTGATACCAATGTCAAAAATTGAAACAATGTAACAATAATGTGGGCACATGGTTCATTCATTGATTGGGTTAGGGTCTCCAAGACCTCTTACTCATCAGGGACATATTGGATTTTGTGATGCCATATATCATAATTATCACCATCTAGCTTCTCCCCTTTGTAAGATAAGCAATAATTATTTTTTTATGGCATTTCCTAGACAATGCACAAAAATAGGGATATTATTATGGCATATATTCAAGATTATTGCAGCATGAATCTTAGGCCAGGGTAAAATTAATAATTCCCTAGGTCACAAGATTGACAATAGAACTAGGTTTCCAATCATCTCTCGCACCACACTAGGTCATTTCATTACCAATTTTAAACCTAAATTTGTTTCACAATAAAGAAATAGAAAATATGCTTATCCTTTATATGATGAGTGGAACTAAAGAATGTGCAGATTTGATATACCTCATGATGTCAGAAAATGGGAAGAGAAGGGAGTGGGGAGAGATACTACTCGTGCTTTTGATTGATGCTTAATATGGGAGAGAGAACCTCTTTTCATAGAGCCTTAAGCTATAAGGGGGATCGTGAGTTTAAAACCTTTCAACAATCCTCCCTTATCCATTCTGCTCAGCTCCACATTAAGCAGTTCCTAAAATCCCTGCCGTATCAGTTGGCAAATAAGGAACGAAGCAAACACAAGGGCAAGTGAATTGAGAAGACAAAAAAGTCCCTCATAATTAATACATCGGCAAGTTGTTAGAAGCAAATTAGACAAATAACACTAATTAAATGGAACCATGTAGAACTTATTTGAAAAGTATGTTTTTACGAACACTCTTGTCTGCCCTAGTTCACTAAAATGTCGGAGAAGTGTTCTCATGAACAACTTGTTTGAAATGGAAAAAATGAATGGAGTGGAGGATAGTTTATGCTTTAGCATATACTAGACTGAAAAGATTAGACAACATTGTAATAGCTTGGCCTATGTTAAATTAACTGGTGGTCATTTTATCTAGGATTCTAATAATAGCATCATTTACCATAGAAGGGACATAACATTGCGATACCTTAATTAAGACAATAACTGAATTCTGAACATGTATCATTCTTAGGCTAACAAAAATCACATTTTCCATTTCATTCCAGTTTTCTAACCTTTTTTTTTTTTTTGCATAGGTACAAAATGAAGCTAGATATGGAATTTGATTAAATTTGATTCAATTCCTTTAATTTATATTATTTTCTTCATAATTTAATTGCTTTGAACAAAAGTGAATACCATCAAATTTACTATGCAAATATTTACATCTCTATAGTTCACTCTCGGAATCTTGACATCTTCTTTTGTATCTTATAATTGTGTATAGACGTGAATCCGAGGTTCTTGAAGAGATTATTAGTGATATTTCATCTTGCCCCAATCGTGTAACTTTACATGTCGGCACACACCTGGTTGGAGTGGATATACGTCTGAATCAAATAATGAAGTCGATGAACATTAAGTCAAAAGAAGTTCCAAAAGATGTTCTGATGGTTGGGATATGTGGATTTGGTGGAGTAGGCAAGTCCACAATGGTTAAAGCTATTTACAATGAAATCTCTAATCAATTTAAGAGCAAAAGCTTTCTGGACGAAGTTGGAGACGTTTCCAAAGGCTATCATGGTCTACTGGATTTGCAAAAACAACTTTTTTGTGATATCTCACCCAGAGGAAAACGAAAAATAAGCACTCTTGCTGAAGGAATTAATGTGTTAAAGAACGTGCTTTGCCATGTAAAGGTCCTTCTTGTCATTGATGATGTGAATAATAAGGAGCAATTAGAAAACTTAGCTGGAGGACATGATTGGTTTGCTGAAGGAAGTAGAATTTTTATAACATCTAGGGATAAAAGTTTGCTGGTCCGGCACAAAGTGGATGTATTATATGAGCTTCCACAATTAAACTGGGACGAAGCTATTGAACTCTTCTGTTGGCATGCTTTTGGTCAAAGATTTCCATATGCTAAGTTTTGTTCTCTTTCCAATCATTGCGTACTCTATTGTGACGGTCTTCCCTTAGCTCTCAAAATATTGGGTTCTTTTCTATTCGAAATGCAACCTGATGAATGGGAAAGTGAGTTACGTAAACTTCATGAAGAACCTAACATGGAAATTTTAAATGTGCTTAAAGTAAGTTTAAATGGACTACAAGATACTCATAAGGCAATATTCCTTGACATTGCATGTTTCTTTAAAGGAGAGTATAAAGGCTTTATTATAAAAATACTAGATGGTTGTGGTTTTCATGCGAGGAGTGGAATAAAAGTTCTCCAAAATAGGTGTCTTCTAACAATTTCAAATGGAAAGGTTGGCATGCATAATTTGATACAACAATTGGGTCATAAAATCGTTCGTGCTGGTCTCAGGGACAAAGGTATGCGCAGCCGATTGTGGGATCATATGGATGTACAAGATGTATTGAAGAAAAGGACGGTATGAATGCTCCTTGGTGATCTATGCAACTAGGTAAAATTATATGCACGTTATGCTTATTGCTTATCATCTGCTCTTTTGACAGGGGACCAAGTCAATTGAAGGCATATTCCTAAATTTATCGAAACTAAACAACATAAATTTAACTACTAAAGCAATGAAAAAGATGGCCAATCTTCGATTGCTCAAAATTTTCTTGGGTTCTGAAGTTGTTTCTGGTGAAGAGGATTACAAAGCGTACATTTCTAGTGATTTTGAATTTCCTTCATGGGATTTATGCTATCTCCATTGGCATGGGTACCCTTTGAATTCTTTACCATCAAATTTTGAGGCTGAGAAACTTGTGGAACTCAACATGCCATACAGCAACATAACAAATTTTGGGGAAGGGAATATGGTATGTATACTTTCTTTATACGTTTCCTTTTTTATGCACCTTTTCTTTATTTACTCGTAGTTTATTTATTCAAGCAACATATTTTTTAACAGGTTCAGTTTTCCAAACTAACAGCCGTCATTCTCAGTCACTCTAAAAACCTCATAAAAGTCTCAAACTTTTCCAGCACCCCAAATTTGGAGAAACTAATTCTTGAAGGTTGTACAAGCTTGCGCGAGATTGACCCATCTATTGGGGATCTGGAAAGGCTTGGTTTGTTAGATTTGAAAGAGTGCAAGTCACTGGGTAGTCTTCCAGACAGCATCTGCAACTTGAAATCTCTTAAAACTCTTTATCTTAGTGGCTGTTCAGAACTCAACTGTTTGCCCGAAGACTTGGGAAACATGCAACATCTAACTGAGCTTTATGCAAATAGAACAGCTACAGGAGCGCCCCCTCCTGTAATTGGTCGTTTAAGAGAACTTCAAATACTATCCTTTAGTGGATGTACAGGGGGAAGAGCTTACCCATCATTGTTTTCTTTATCAGGTTTATCCCTCTTGAGGGCATTAGATCTAAGTGATTGTTATTGGTGGGATGCAAGAATACCCAGTGATTTTTGGTGCTTATATTCGTTGGAAAAGTTAAATCTGAGTGGAAACCATTTTACTATGGTTCCAACAAGCATCACAGAACTTTCAAGGCTAAAGGTTCTTGTGTTGGGGCGTTGCCAGAGGCTCCAAGAAATTCAGCAACTTCCACCAAGTCTGGAAGAACTGGATGCACACGAATGCGTATCCCTGTTAACTTCCTTGGCTTCATCAAGTGATGTTGTGGAAGCTACCTCACGAATGATGTCGCTGCACAGAACCATATTAGAGAGGATTCAGGTCTCTACCTCTCTCTCTCTCTCTCTCTCTCTCTCTCTCTCTCTCTCTCTCTCTCTCTCTCTCTCTCTAATGATTTTCCATGGCAGGACCACGCTCCAAAGAGTGAGTTCTGTATTCTCATTCCTGGAGATGGAATTCCTGAATGGTTTGAACATCGGGAAATGGGTTCTTCACTAACAATGGAGCTGCCTTCAGATTGGTACGACCGTGACAAGTTCCTAGGATTTTGTGTATGCTTTGTCTTTGCTTTCAAGGATCAACTGCCTCAGATCCACCACGACATATTATGCCAGTTGAACAATTTTTCATTTTTCTATCCCTACTGGGACAAGTGGAGTGGTGAGCATTCATCAAATGATCCCCACATGTGGTTGGCATATCAACCACGCTCTGGAGTCGATATTTGCTACCCAGAGGCATGGAATAGCATTCGGGCTTCCTTTGAACTGTCTGGTGTGACTGATGCGTTGTCGATAAAGTGTGGCCTTCATCTTATCTACAAATGACGTCATTAAAAAGTAATTGTAATACCCATCCATAGGGATAAACTCAAGGGAAAGGTCTCCTACAATGGCCACAACATTATTTGAACTCTTCTTCTAGGGATCTCTGTTTTTTTAATATTGTTCGATTTTCCATGTTTCCAATTATCCAATTTCTTGTTTCATGCATACATTATTTTATTTAACAAATTGTTAATTTGTGCATTATTCATACCCCCAACTATCGAAATAAGTAGACAACATCCTAATATGAGCAGGCAAAAATAAATCAACACAAGGAACATCAAATTTTTAGACTGGAAAAACCCTCCCACAAGAGGTAATACAAGAGAATGAGAAATATTTAAGGAATATATTAGGAATTTTTAATAAGTAATTATTTAAATTTTTATGAAAAATTATTAAAAAAAAAAAAGAAGAAGAAGATATGTTATATATTAAAGAATCAAAAAATATGGAAAAAGAAAGAAACAAAGAAAGAATGAGAGGAATATGAAATTAGAAGGTTTAAAAGAATCTATGGAATATATTAGGGAATTTTAGCGTAACTAAATCATTTATGTTATAAATGCATTAATAATAAATGAATTCAATATCTTGTTTGCTTATGGCCAAAAATTACATTCAATTCTCATTTAATACTATCATTGGTAGATGCAATGTGCAAATTCTTATGCAGTCCAAAGGTATGTAAAAATTATTCTTATAATCCGAAACTATTTGCAAATTATAATAAAAGTTGTGCAACAATTATTTTACTTAAACACAATCAAAAGCTGTAAAAACTCAATCGATTTCACTATCCTAATGAAAATATATTAACAAGGACCTACAGATCGCAAATATCACAACTTTAAAAAGAAATTATATTAATTTTAAAAAATATATTTTATTGTATTTAACTTGTCGGGGAAAACTTTTAATTTAAAAAAAAATAAAATAAATCATTATAGATTTTATTTCATTCAAGTTTTAAATTTTTATTTGAACAACAAAACATTACTTTTTGTTCCTTCGGAGTCCATTAAATTACTTTTTAATAAACTTAAAAATGAAAAAAAAAAAAAAAAAAAAAAAAAAGGAAAAAACCTTTGTGTTAATTTTGAGTTTATTAATATATTGCAACCTTATTTAGTATAGGTCACATCAATTCTTTGCTATAAAACATTTATATAGTATTAAATTATATATTTACATTAATTAAACAATAAAAAGTTAAATTTTACTATAACAATATACATTATTTTTTATAATAAATTTCAATAATTTTTTTTTAAAAAAATTATAGTTCAATTAATTTTAAATTTTAAATTTTATCTTAAAAATCAATTAATTCAATTTTTTCTAATTAATTTTAAGTTGTAGATTGTCATAAAATGTTGTCTGCATTGAATTCTCATATCTAAGATAAATGATTTAAAAGGAAAAAAAAAATCACTTTCCTCACAATTTTGATAAAGAAATCTGCTCTTTCAAAAATAATGTATAAGATAATGAAGAATAAAGTTATATTGAATCTAACTTCTCGTAGATGAGAAATTTTAAAGAGTTTTTAAAGAAATGAAGTTGTTATATATTTCACCTAATTTTTTTTTATTTTTTTTAATAAAGAAGGGACGAAGCATTAATAAATTCATTATTAATTTTGAGTGTATTGAATTATTTTTTAAATAAAAATTGTTTCCTTGCCCTTTTTAAATTAATTTGATTAAATAAAATTTAAAGTTGAAATATTTATTATTCATCTTAAAAAACAACATAAAGTACCCAAAAAAAAAATTTGTTTTTATGTGGTGAGGATAATCTTCAATGTAGAAAATATGATGTTCATGATAAAATACATATAGATGATATATAGTTTTGCAATAATGTTATTTATAAATAATAAAATTGGAATATTTTTGGAATTGATTGAGTACGTGCAGACTAAAACATGATCATGTATTTCCATAATTCACGGGAATCGATTGAATGACAGATTAAAACAAAGAAGAAACACTGTATATTCTGACATTGTCACATGGTCATTTCGATGAATACAAAATAAGGAGAAAAGACACAATTCACACTATATACTCTGACATTGTCGCATGGTCATTTCGATGAATACAAAATAAGGAGAAAAAACACAATTCACACTATATACTCTGACATTGTCACATGGTCACGTAGCATTTCGATGAATACAAAACACGGAGAAACTTTCTTCCACAATTCACATCAATCCATAGGGTGGTAGAGAGAAAAGACACTTTTCTTCTACCATTCACCTCTGGCATACATAAAAAAAAGGGAATTTATGTAATCATACACCAAGGGGTAAAATTTTGCCTTTTGGAAACTTTACTTTTTACTTTTCAAATTCAGTGAATTTTGTAGAAAATAAACAACCTTTCATACACTGTAATAGTGATGTTGAGACCCTTCCAAAAATACCCTTCTATAGTTTGACATCTCTCCTAGTTGGATAAGTTGCTTGTTGTCCACTTAAGCCAATGACATGGCTCAGTTACATGTCATCGGCTAGCTAGACATTTCACATGGATTGATGTTTTAAACAATATTTACCCCCAAATATCTTCTTCTTTCTTCAACCAAACCCTAACACCAAAAACCCATGTTTTTTCTTATTCGTTCACAAGCACAACCCATCACAAGGCGAAAGGATCCATAAAAAATCTGGTAGGTTCTCAAATCGCGATAACCCATCAACCCCAAATGAACCTCCAAACTTGATCTCTTATTTTGTTTCTCCTCCATCACCATAAGAAAGACGACATCTTCATTTTCCCACCAAACATCAATCTGAAAACAAAAGTCCAAGTGCGAACCCCTTAACAAAGGCCAGGTAGACAAAAAAACCCATTTCCTTCTTATTTCAGGAGTGACAGTCATTTTTCTCCTAGTTGTACTTCCTATTTTGCTTTTACATCGAAAAAGGAGAAAGAAAGCAGTTGAGAGAATGAGATAACGAAGAATAAAAATATTGTAGTTGCATTTAACTTTTAAAGTAAGGGTTTTTCCAGGTGATATATATATATATATATATATATGTTATTAAATTTTGTAATAACTTTATATTTTGATTTGTCATTTTGATTCTTTGAGATTTGAATAATGTCATAGTTATGTGATTTGTGCAATTTTGTGATTTAAACTTGATTACATTGCATATTTCTACATGTTCAATGTCCATTAATATTGTATCTAAATTTATATTTTAATTTATTTAGGGTTTATTTGAAATGAAATATGGCTTAAAATTTGATAAATGATGGGAAAATGAGATGGTGGTAAGCTATATTGATTTTGTTTTATTTTCTGAATTGTTGTGTTTGTGTTGTATGTGGTTGTTGGGAAGAATACGGAAAAGAGAAGAAAAATATGACTATTGCATGTGAAGGGAATACAATTTTTAGGAATGTTCAAACAATTTGTTGTTTAATGTTGTTTATATGGGATTCGAGATGTTTTGTTGTTTAATGTTGTTTATCTGGGATTCTAAAATGAGTAATTTGAGTGATCTTTTATAGTTGTTAATTGGTGAATCTAATGCATGGGAAAAGAATTCATGTTTAGTCATGAGTAGATGAGTATAAATTTTAAAAATGATTGAGATTAAAGTTTGAATAAATTTCTTAATAAAAGTTTTGAATTTGTAATGAATAAGGGTTGAATTGAAGAAGAAAATAAAACAAATTTATTAAAGCGGGCATTAATTTATGTGGGAATTAGGGAAAATAGTATTGGAGCCTTAGGTTCAAAATTGATGGTTACAACCACAAATATGAAATTTGTTTTGTTTATGTGTGTAGTGGTCATAGTAAGGGTCTACCCTTGGATGAAGGGGTTGGCCGTAATTCAGTTAATGACATTTGGATGAAATTATTGTTTTCGTAAGAGGTTGCAGTAAGTGAATTAAAGGCTGACCCATTTGTTTGGAGGTAGACCCTTAGTTGTAAATATTGTTGTGGTTTAATCTGGATAGTAGGCAAAATAAAGGCTGACCCATTTGTTTGGAGGTCGGCCCTTGGTTGTAAACATTATTGTGGTTTAATCTGGGCAGTGGGCAAAATAAAGGTTGCCCCATTTTTTTGGAGGTAGGCCCTTGGTTGTAAACATTATTATGGTTTAAGTTGGGCAGTGGGCAAAATAAGGGTTGGCCCAATTGTGTGGAGGTCGCCCCTTGGTTGTAACATTGTTGTGGTTAAATTTGGGCAATGGGCAAAATAAAGGTCGACCCATTGTTTGAGGGGGTGGCCCGAAGAGAGTGACATTAGCACAATTTGGCTTGAAGAGTTACCAAAACAATGGTTAGCCCATGAATTGAGAGGTTCACTCCCTAACTTATATAACATAGCAAATTACTACGAAGTAAAATAGAATAATTGCATTGCTTAATGTTAAGTATACACTATGCATGTCTATATTTACACCATTAATTGTAGACTATGAAATGTAAATGAAGCTCGTTTGTAAAGTTTCAAAGATAAACGATGTATTAATATATGATGGTCATAGGCATGATAATCAATTTTGTTATAAGTAAGTTGGTTTATGCAGTGTTATTAAGAAATTAATTAATTGTTTCAGCTTGACTAAAGGTTCATGCTTCTAAACAAGGGCTGCACATGATCGAGTAGCATTTAAATGGATCCAAGTAATACAATTTATTGTTATCTGCACATTGGAGGAGAGCTAGTAAGGGATGAACATAGCAATGTGGAATATATGGGTGGGAGACGAGAGAGTCTAAGTTTAGAACGATCAATGACTTATAATGATTTTGTTTCAAGGATTTGTGGGAAAATGAACATCAATATAGTGGGACCAACATTTTCATATACTCTCCCGTTTGATTTATATGCACTTCAACCATTGAAAAATGATGAAGACTTGACAAACATGTTTCAATTTAGTGATCGACGTGCACGTGTATATATATGTTTAGCATCAACAGTTGAAGACGATGAAACGATTGAGAATGAAGGACAAAGGTAAGTTATATAAAAAAAAATATATAATCTTAAATGATTCCTTGTATTTATTTATTTTGTAATATTTATGTTTATTCATTAGATGTTATAATGCAGCTTGAACGAAACAATCGTAGGGTCTAACTCACCGGTCCCATATTCAACAAGAGATGTTGATATTAGAATGCAATCACGAGGATTTCATCAAAGATGTGCTGAATCACATGTTGGTCCACTAGAGTCAAGCCGTTTTGAGAGTGCAATATTGGGTAGTGGGCATACCTTCTCAACTGCAAATGAATTTCAGGATGCAATATATCTCATGTCAGTAGGAGGCCGTTTTAGATATAAGTTTAAGAGGAATTGTCTTAAGCATATGACTGTAATATGTGTTGTTGAAGGATGCCCTTAGAAAGTAACTGCTCGTGCTGTTGGGAGAACAAAAATAGTTCAAGTGCATACATTTAGAAATGAACATAACCACTCTTTAGAAGATGTGTCAATTTCCGAACCAGTAGTTCGTTGTAATCGAGCCACAGCTATGATTGATGATGTTATTCGTTCAAATCCAGATTACTTACCCCGTCAAATATGTAAAGACTTTCGTCGACAATACGGAATGCAATTGAATTATTGTCAAGCATGGAACTTGAAAGAGAAGGCTAAAGAACGAATTCATGGTGTGCCGCAATGTTCATATAAGTTGTTACCTTGGTTATGTACAGGGCTTATTGAAACAAATCCAGGGACGATTGCTAATATAGATGTTCAGATGATGGTCATTTTATGCAATTGTTTGTTGCCCTTTCAGTGTCAATACATGGGTTTCAACTAGGATGTCGGCCTATTATATCAATAGATTCATCCCACATGAGTGGGCCATACAAGGGTGCTTTATTTTCAGCTTCTTCCTATGATGCTGACGATGACATGTTTCCACTTGCTTATGGCTTATTTAGCTCTGAGAATTACGAGGATTGGCTTTGGTTTTTAGAGAAATTGAAGATGGTCATAGGTGAAAGAGATGTTATAATAATATCTGATAGGCACCAAGGGATTATCCATAGTGTTTCAGAGGTATTTGGTAGTACAAGAGGGTTATGATCCTCCTTTACAAAAAATATACATATTTTTCTTAATAATGTATACATTTTTCTTAAGAGTGTATGTAGGGTTTTGAAATGGCCAAGGAGGAAGGGGGTGGACTCAAATTCATTCTGGGGTTTACATTAGTGAATATTTACACCCAACTTAGGCATAGTAGGGTCATAGTCTGACTTACAAAAAACCTATGTATTTTTCTTAAAAATGTATCTAGGGTTCTACCATGCTAAATGGGGTTTGGCAAGCCCTTAATTGAATTTTGGGCATACATAAGTCAAATTTTAGACTCAAATTAGTCCGAATGAGGTTATGATTTGTGAAATCAAGGTTTGGTCAATCTTGGTTGTGATGATAACAAAACAAGGTTTGGAACTAATGATTATATTTTAAGTGTGACTAGGCAAGATGATTTCCAAAGTGACACTCACAAATAACAAAATCATGTCAAAGAGAAATCAATAAGAAGAAGAAGATCTCAAAGAGAAGTGTTTTTCAAGACCTAAGCTTCTTAGGATCTCTTTATAAGATTGTTGGTGCACCAGGTTTTTCATACATTACATTCTTTACTTATGCACCAAAATCATTAAAGAGTTATTTTGTTTTAAATCTTTTAAAATTATATGATTTCATATTTTTAACTAAAACCTTGTATCAAATGTTTTTCAAACTCATTTAAAAGGTTTTAAGTTAAACAAGATGGTTATTGAGCAAAAAATGGCTCAATCGATTAAGGGATCAACTCAACTGATTGAGGAATCTACTTAACCTATTGAACCAATTAAGGAACTGATTGACCTTTTCAACTCAATCAATTGAAAGGTGCAAAAACCTTCTCTCTCTTTTGGAACTCTTGTTCGACAGGTTGAAATTGAACTTCATCCGGTCGACTATCAATCAAAAGGCGGTCGAGGTTCAACGGTCACCTTCAATGTATTAAATGCTAACGGCTGGTGAACCGATCAAACTGGAACTCGATCGGGCAAACCCCCAACGACTAGTTTGACCTCTTTTCTCTATAAAAAGGCTCAAATCTTTATTGTTTTAAGAGTTTAACATTTCAAAACCTTTCTTGAATTTATTTGAGACTTAGGAGAGTGTTTTTTAATGCACCTTTGTTTTAAAACTTGTAGGTCATTGATTAGTGCACAATTCAATCCTAATTTATCTTGTATTATTTTAGCCTAAAGTTTTGTACTAGGATTTTGTGAGGATATTTCCTATCTTTATTTGTAAATTTTTTAGAGGAAAAATCTAAGTGTGAGGTATCACTTAAAGATTCTCAAATGTGGGGCTATCACTTGAGGGGTTGTTCAAGAGTTATGTATCTTTTAAGGATTGTAAAGTGTGCTTAGAACCAAACGTCCAAGATAGTGGATTAAAACCATAATTCAATTGTATTACTTGAAGGTTTGGTTTGGAAGCCTTGAATTAGTGAAACCTTAAGTTTGGGATTGAAGCTAGAGGAGAGTGAACGTAGGTTGGATTGTGTCGAACCATTATAAAAATCTCGTGTTTACATCCTCTCTTTCCTACTTTTTTTATTTTGTATGCAATTGTTTTTATATTGTTTTTATTATATAAATTGCATATCATTGTCTCTTGCATTTACATAATCTAAATTTGTAAAAAGAAACAATCATCCTATTCACCCCCTCCCCCTTCTAGGGTGATTACTTTCGATTGGATTAACCAATTTTTCTAACATGATTAACTTCAAGTTATATACACATATTTTTCTAAAGGATGTACCTAGGGTTTTACCATGTCAGGCAAGGTTTAGGAAGACCTCAAATGCATCCCAAGGCATGCATAAGTTAAAGTTTAGACCTGAAGTCGAATGAGGGAACTATTTAACTCTAATCACACATTTTTCTAAAGGATATGCCTAGGGTCCTGCTATTTAGAATGGGGTATGAGAATGCCTCGAATGCACATATTTCTTTGTTAGATCTAAATTAAGTCCAATGAGGAAACAATTCAACTCAAATCAAATGTAGGTATTTTTTTAAAATTTATATGTATTTTTCTAAAGAATGTACCCAAGGTTTCTACCATGTTGAACGGGCAATGGAAGGCCTTAAATGCATCTGGAGGCCAACAAGAGTGAAATCTCATGCCCAAATTAGGTAGAACTAGGTAAGATTCAAGTTAGATGAAATGTACATATTTGATAATAGATGTACCCATTTTTCTAAAAGAATGTACATTTTTAAAAAAGATGTAAGTATTATAACAATTCTACAAATAAAAAATAAAAAAAATAAAAAAATAAAAAAATAAAAAATTAATTAATTAAGAGAAAATTAATATAAAATATTAAATACAATTTTTTTAATGAAAAAATATATTTTCTTGATTTATGTAAATTTAAAAATTAAAATTTTTAACCAAAGAAAATGTTAGAATCAGTATCAAACTAAAATCATAAGAAAAAAACTAAGACCACCATCACTACTTGTGATTTTGATATGAAAATTTTAAAATTAAAATTAAAATAATATAAACTATAAAATAATATTATAAATATATTTTTATTATCTTTTAAAAATAAAATAAATATTTTTTTTTTACAATTTATATAAAAAAAATTCATATCATAAATCTTTAAATATTAAAATGTATGTTTTAAATCCAAACTCTAAATTATCAAATGTATTATTATAATTAATATTTAAAATTATCAAATATAATATTTGCATAATGATATTTTCATTATTTGTTTATTATATATTTATATTTATATTTAACTTGTTGTAACTAATTTTTTATTATAATTTTATGTTTAATTATCAAAAAATAATAAATATGAAATGGTGAAAGAGTGAAAGAGTGAAAGAGTGAAAATTTTGAAATTAAAAATGCTTTACACTAAAGGACATGTTGGCCTATAAAAAAATGAAAAAGGAAAAAGAAAAAATATGTGCTAGGCATGTAAAAGTCAAGTGTGAGGTGTGTGACGTGAGGCGTGTAAAAGTGAGGTGAGAGAGAAAAAAAATTAAAATAAAAGGTTGGCAGGGGAGAATTGATTTCCCATAAAAGTTAAGAAAAGGGTCGATTTAAATTCCTATTCAAGTGCACATTATAGAATAATTTTCTTTTTGTATTTGTGGGATGAAATATGAAAGTTCGACTTCATAAAAGGTAAATTTTTTTATATATAGTGTATGAAAGTATCAATATTTCTAGAAATAAATGGTCATTTAATCGAAAAAATTATCAGTTCATAATTTAAGAATTAAACAAGTTATTAAAACGCTGTTGAATTGATGTCATAATAAATATATATTTTATATTTTATATAAATTAAATTTTTTAGTAAGAAATTAAGATTAAAAAATAATAATATTTCATTTTGTTATTAAAATAAATAATAAAGATAAATATAAATATATTAATATATTAAATTTTATTAAATAAAAAATATATGATTTAATGTGAAGATATATTTAAAATGGAAAAAAATTATAATATATAGTTTTGCATAGATATCAAAAGTTGCATATTGTTTTATAATTTTTTAAAAAAAATAATGTGTTATTTTCATACATATTAATATATAGTAAATAATTAATATTAATTATTTAAGGGTTTTTGAAAGACATACTAATTTTATATATTGGTTTCTGACGGTAGAAAATAATGTCAAGTTTCAGTACCCAATGGTTCAATTTTGGACAAAGTACTTTCCTACGCCTTAAATTTTGGACAAACAGGTGGGCTGGAAGTGGAGTCTCGGAAGAAAACAAGCCCAGCCCATGAAATGGATAGGCGGCCCCCATCAAATTTTGGTCAAATGAGGTTTGACCAGTTATGTGCAACCATGACCAATAAATATTGTAGTTAATTGTAAACAAACAAAAATAGAAAAGATCATGCTATAAGAAAGAAATTGAACCCACAAACCAAGGAATACATCCCTATTAATTCTAGCTCTACTAAAATAAATAAATAAATAAATATTAAACCCTTAATTAATCATTTCAAACCATTTACATTTTCAAAATTAACAATAAATACGAAGTGAGATTAATTCAAAACTCGGAATTATTTAAACAAAACAAGAATTTACATTTCATAAAATCAATTTAATTATTATATCCTAATCATTTCCTAAATGAAATAATACACAATTTTGTTCATCTAAATTGAATTTTAATTTATAAAATTCAAAAAAACCTATTGATATATTCATAAAAATTTTCTTACTCTTTAAGTTTAGTTAATTACACAAATTAAAGTACATGGCCTTATTCATTGAAATATACTCATATTTGAAAAATTATTGCTTAATACCCATTTAATCTCACTAGTTTCAATGATAAGGTAAGGCTATGTTTGGTTCTCGGAAAATGCAAGAAAAAGAAAATTAGAAGGAAAAATGGAAGGAAAGAAAAAGTTATGAAAAGTAATATAAATTTTTTCACTTGTTTGGTTATTCATGTAAAATTTAAGGGAAAAAAAAGAATTTATTTTCTTTTCTTTGGTTAACCACGAAAAAAAGTGAAGGAAAAATAGAAGAAAATAAATTCAACAATTTATCTTAAATGATTATCAATTTGTTAAATAATAAAATAAATTTTATGCTCTTATTTTCTAAAAATCAGAGGAAGAACCCAATTTTCCAATCTTCCACGTAATTCTTAAGAGATGGATTCCAGATGGACCAAATTGAAGATCCTTCACAATTGAAGGGTCTCGAATAAAGCAAAGCACCAAACCCAGTATAAAAACAATTAAAGCAGCTGGAATTGACGACATAATCCGCAATCTCCATCGCACACGGCGACAAGAGCGATTCACATAATTATTTTCTTCTTCGTCGCACAAGGGGATAGCTTCATCGCCAAAATCACCAGAACCAGTGACCAAGACCAAGAACAGAATAGCGAAAAGGGCAAGTGCAATTCCGTCGAGGCCGAGCCAATTTCTAGGTGGACCGGATTTTCTGGCAGAGAAGTCCTGGTTGTAACGGATGTATTTGATGGCGGAGAAGGCGAAGGTGAGGCCCTAGGAGAGATGGATGCCACGGACGACGGGGAGGGGGATGAAGCGGTAGAGGAGGGACATGAGGCCGGTGACGCCAAGGATGAAGAGGGTGGCGGCAGTGGAGAGACCCGCGACATCGATTTGGGGGAGGGAGAGAAGGGGGTCGGAGATGGCGATGACAACGATGGACTTCATGGGCTGGACAGGCATTGGGATGCCGAAGAGAAAGCCGGTGGAGATGTTGTAGAGACCCATGAAGATAAGGGTTGTGGAGAGGTCCAGGTGTTTGACCAGTGTGAGAGCTAGGACGATGGGTCTGTAGGTGCCCAGGTCGATGAATTCAATTTTGCGGTGAGAGAGAGAGAGAGGGGTGTGATAGTGAAGAGCACAATAAAATTTCCCCATTATTTTTTAAAAAATAGTAAGGAAAATATTATGATATTTTCTTTAATATTTTTCTCTATACTTTTTTCCCATCATATTTTTCATATCACCCAAACTAAAGAAAATATTTTTTCACATGATTTTTTTTCCTTTTCTTAGCATTTTTCGGAACCAAATATAGTCTAAGTGTTTGCTCTTATAGTTACAGTTATTGAAGTTAAGGATCAAGCTAATAACCTAATTATGAGATGGCAAATTCCACAAAATTTTCTATCTTCATCTTCAAAGTTCACGAATTAACTCTCAATTCTCTCTCTAGTTTTTCCAACTTCACTAAAATGGTATTAAAGTAAGAGATAGTTCACCTAAAACAAGTATTTATAGTAATGGAGACTGTAATGTCAAATTCCAACAAAATCATTCTCATGTCTTATAAAATTTAAATAATAAAAAAGTATCTAAAAATCAAAACAAAAACAAAGTTAATCAAATAAAGAAATATATCCTACTATTTCCTAGATCCATTTGAAATTGATATATGTCCGTTGTCCTTAATTTATAAAAAAATTGAATAATGCAATTTTTCCCACTTATCGACCTCTAGGTATACTGGAATATTCATACAATGCATATTAACCATTTCTCATAGCTTGTAGTCACAACTTACCACATAAAAGAATGTATAAAAATTATGGTAACTATAATGAAAAGAAGAACACTACTATTTATTATTTATTAATATTAAATAACATTAATTATTATAAATATTTTATTTAGTACTCATACTTTTAGGTTTAATTTGAAGATGATAATTATCAGGTTAGTTTTTCAATTCTAGGTTTTATTGAAATTTCCTATTATCCATAATATGTTATACGAAATATAAGTATTAATGTAATTTATTGTATTCATGGAATGGCATGTGACCATGTGACAACGTCAGAGTATATAATGTTTCTTCTTTTTAGTCTGCCACTCAATGGATTCCCGTGAATTATAGAGGAAAAGTGTATCACTGCGTGTGCACGCCTTTTTTTACATGCACCGACTGACATGTGACCATGTGACAACGTCAGAGTCTATAGTGTGTTCTTTGTTTGGTCTGCCACTCAATGGATTCCCGTGAATTATAGAGGAAAAGTGTATCACTGCGTGTGCACGCCTTTTTTTGCATGCACCGACTGGTATGTGACCATGTGACAACGCCAGAGTCTATAGTGCGTTCTTTGTTTGGTCTGCCACTCAATGATTCCCGTAAATTGCGGAAGAAAAGCGAATCATTGCATGTGAATGGTTTGTGATAATATATATCACGTGAAAGTGTCTTTTCTCCCTTTGATTGCATTCACTGAATAGCATGTGACCATGAGACAATGTCAGAGTGTATAGTGTCTTCCTCTGTTTCTAGTCCACCACTCAATGGATTACCGTGAATCACTGTGCAAGCATTTTATCGAGTGGTTTGTGACAATCTATATAGGAAAAAGTTACAAGAAAAATATCATTTCCAAATAATAGAATGTCTTAATGAATTTCTGCCACAAGACTTTGGGTGCTAAGCAGCCCTGCTCCTCAATTCAAATACGGTATTTTGTAACTCAAAACCATGTCGCAGAGTATAACACCATAAAGATAACAGGCAAGAGGAAATGGACATAGAAATGGAACAGGCTGGAAAACCACTACCTCGAAAACAACGTTGGAAATTAAGCAGCAAAAAGACAAAAATTGATGGCTTTTGATGTACCCAACTCATCTGCAAAATTTCCAGTCATACAAATACTACAGGACAGAATTTGCTTGACTTTTGGGGCCCACGCTGCTTCGTAGAAACCTGCTCCCACCCACCAAGTTAAGATTCTAAGAAACTGCTTCAAATGTTTCTTTTACCTTAGGCCTTAGCATCCTATTCCTATCAAGGACCATTACATTCACATCGATTTCATAGAGCCAGTGACAAGCCACCTACCTCTGGTGTTAAGATTCTAAAATTCTAAAATTCTTAAATACTTACATTTAAAAAAAACAAAAGTGAGGTATTAAAAAGGTTTAATTATTATAAATTATAAAATTTCTAAAAAAAATCATTTTTAAGTATATAAAATAAGTAAATGCTTTTTTATTGGAGAGCTGTAATGTTTTATATAAAACTTATTATAATTTTTTATTTTTAAAAATAAAAAAATAAAAAGTGTATTTAAACTCTACATATCCTTGTTACTTTCTTGAAATTTTAGCATGACAAAAATATTATGGAAATAAAAGTTTTTAATTTAAAGTCAAGGGCTTTAAAAAATAAATTCAAATACGGTATTTTGTAACTCAAAACTATGTAGCAGAGAATAATTAACCCCATAGAGATAAGAGGCAAGTATAGCGTCAAAAGGGGGATGGTGCACCCGTATGACTAGTTCACGAGGGAATGGACATATAGAAATAGAATATGCTGGAAAACCACTCCTTCGAAAATAAAGTGGGAAATTAAGCAGCAACAAGACAAGAGTTTACGGCTTTTGATGTACCCAAAAGGACACAGAATTTGTTCGACTTTTGAGGGCCGATGCTCCTTCCTGGAAACCTGCTCCCACCCACCAGGTTAAGATTACAAGAAACTGCTTAAAATGTTACATTTATCTGAAGCCTCAGCATCATAGCAGAGAAATCCCAGTTCTTTGCAATTTTAGCACACCACCTGTCTCGAATGGCTTCAACCAGTACCAAAACCTCGTCCTCTTCTTCCAATCTCCCACACAAGTATGATGTATTTTTGAGTTTTAGAGGGGAGGATACCCGTACGAATTTTGTCGATCATCTTTATGCAGGTTTAGTTGCAAATGGATTTCATACATTTAGAGATGATGAGCAACTTGAACGTGGAGGGGAGATTGCATCTCAACTCTTAGATGCTATTGAAGAATCACGTGTTTTTATAGTAGTTTTCTCTGAGAACTATGCTGATTCCCGATGGTGTTTAAATGAATTACTGGCTATTATTGATACAATGGCACGCGATGTTAGCAAAATTGTTTTGCCCATTTTCTATCATGTGAATCCTTCAGATGTACGACATCAGAGGGGAAGTTATGCCACAAGGCATACTTCTCCCGTTGAAGACGCAGACGATGATGAAGTTGCGATGATAGAGGACTGGAAATATGCTTTGACTGAAGTAGCCAATTTTAGTGGATATCCTGTGGACCCAAATACGTAAGTATAACTTTCCTTCATCTCCTGTTTGCAAATTTTCTCCTTTATGTCTCTTAATTTATTTTCTAGTAAACTATAACAAGTTTTACTACCCATATTTTGTTATATGGAAGCGTTGTCCCGTGGAAGCAATTAATCTCATCTCACACCTTTCTTCTTAAATTATATTGTCTACTTATACACTTAGACCACGTTTGATAAAATTTAATACTTTTTATTTAATAATTTAAATTTAAGTTAAATTATTTTTAAGTTGTTAAGTTAAAATTTATTATTTAATTTTCTTTTTATAAAAGAATGAAAGTTTTTAGGAATATCTTTATAAATTTCTAAGTTTATAATAAAAAATGATTTTGTGAAGATTATATAGGGTAAATAGAGATGTGAGAAAGAATGAGAGAGTACACCCACTAGTGAAGTGAAGGCTTGTAATTCAATGTGTAGATACAAAAAGTGAGAAAATATGGAATGTTTCAACACTTAAAAATTATATTTAATTTATGTTATTTGCAATATTTTCCTTAGTACAGTTAAATGATCTCCTTCATCATGATAAAACCTTATATACCTTTGTGTGTGATCTCCTTAATGTTAAAGCTTTTGCCTTTATAAGAAAATGGTATTAGATCTTTTGCCTATACAACAAGGCCAACCCCAATTTTATGTATTCCTTATAAATTTTAATCTAAATCCTTTTAATTTAATTAGGAGCATTTGTAATTAAAATGGTCATCTCATTCAAATTTTCCATTGATATGATATTTAAAAGTTCTTTGTTATGTTGAAGTGCTTCATTATATGTTTCATTAAGCAAAACTGTTTTGAAGCAAATGAGAGAGATTTAGGACCTAAAAAAGCTCATTTTCAATCCAATCAATTAAGGGGTTTAAAACTTATATATATACATTCATTTAATGAGGCATTGAAATGCAAGGGTCTTTACAAAGCAAAAACACCTCAATTCATTACAACATGATATTGTGCATATTTATACAATTGAATATCAAGATAAGATAGGCTAAGGCATATGCTATAATCTTAGGAGATTTGTGCAATTGAATAGCATACTATGGCAAGGTCTAAGGCTAATAGAGAGAATAATCCTGGCATTTGAAACCATTAGAGTTATTTATTTATTAATTTTGGCTAGGATATGATGGAACATATTTTTTTCCTTATATGTCCTAAGAAGTGGTGAAAAGTATTCTCATGAGAGACACTATAATATCTTATAGAATTGAGATAGCATGTCCTTTTTGGGTGATCCTAAGCATTTGTGATAATATAATTTGTGACCATAGTAATTCCTAAAATGAAATTTGACATATATCTTTTGTAGACTAGAGTATGTCAAATGATCACAAAATAGAGATAATCGAGACTCAAGGATTGTAGAGGTAATTTTGAAAGGTTAATAGCATTTACCTTATTGGATTATGAACACCAGCTCATAAGGAGTTGGTATAATTTCATGGGATACTAAAGTGTAGTTGACTTTTTTTAATGAAATCTTGAATTAACTTTATAATTAGATTCTTAGAAAATTAGCATTTCCTATAAGTCTCATTGGACGTTGCTCAAGCCCATATTCTTTGTTGGCACAAAGTCTTAAGGTTTTATAGAGAATTAATATTTTATGTGCATTAGGGTGTTTTGATAAAAAAATGCAAGCTTGTGTAGGATTTTATAATTAATTAATTTGGGTTTTTCTGAATTTGGCTTATTAATCAATTAGAGTCTATGAATATTTATTAATTCATTAGAACTAAATAAGTTAGATTAAGTAACCTAAACTCAAGTTAGACCAAAGCCACTTGAGCCCATAAGAAAGCTTATATAAACACTCTTAAGGGTTTAAGACTAAACATTCTTGACTATTGTCTTCTAGAGAGCTTACATCTCTTTAAATAAGTTAGATTAAGTGACCTAAACCCAAGTTAGACCAAAGTCACTTGAGCTTATAAGAAAGCTTATATGAACACTCTTAATGGTTTAAGACTAAATATGCTTGCCTATTGTCTTCTAGAGAGCCTACATCTCTCTCTCTCTCTCTTAAGAAAATTGTATAGCCAATTTACACATATGTTGTGATACTAATGTCAAAAATTGAAACAATGTAACAATAATATGGGCACATGGTTCATTCATTGATTGGGTCCAATACCTCTTACTCATCAAGGACATATTGGATTTTGTGATGCCATATATCATAATTATCACCATCTAGCTTCTCCCCTTTGTAAGATAAACAATAATTATTTTTATGCCATTTCCTAGACAATGCACAAAAGTAGGGATATTGTTATGGTATACATTGAGGATTATTGCAGCATGAATCTTAGGCCGGGGTAAAATTAAGAATTCCCTAGGTCACAAGATTGAAAGTAGAACGAGGTTTCCAATCATCTCTCGCACCACACTAGGTCATTACCAATTTTAAACCTAAATTTGTTTCACCATAAAGAAATAGAAAATATACTTATCCTTTATATGATGAGTAGAACTTATAAAGAATGTGCAGATTTGATATACCTAGCCTCAAAAAACTGGGAAGAGAAGGGAGAGGGGAGATACTACTTGTGCTTTTGATTGATGCTTAATATGGGAGAGAGAGCCTCGTTTCATAGAGCCCTAAGCTATAAGGGGAATCGTGAGTTAAAAACCTCTCTCAACAATCCTCCCTCATCCATTCTGCTCAGCTCCACATTAAGCAGTTCCTAAAATCCCTCCCGTATTAGTTAGCAAATAAGGGACTGAGGAAACACAAGAACCCTAAGGTAAGCTGAAGTTTTGGCAAGTGAATTGAGAAGGCAAAAAAGTCCCTTATAATTAATACATCGGCAAGTTGCAAGGAGTGCTTTTACAAACACTCTTGGCTGCCCTAATTCACTAGAATGTCGGAGAAGTGTTCTCATGAACAACTTGTTTGAAATGGAAAAAATGAATGGACAGGAGGATAGTTTATGGTTCAATTTATAGTCAGCATATACTAGACTGGAAAGATTAGACAACATTCTGGTGGTCATTTTTTCTAGGATTCTAATAATAGCATCACTTACTGTAGAAGGGACATAACATTGTGACACCTTAATTAAGACAATAACTGAATACCAAACATGTATCATTCTAAGGCTAACAAATATCACATTTTCCATTTTATTACAGCTTTTTTTTTTCCTTTTTTTTTTTTTTTTTTTTTTTTTTGCAAAAGAACAAAATGAAGCTAGATATGGAATTTAATTAAATTTGATTCAATTCCTTTAATTTATATTGTTTTGTTCATAATTTAACTGCTTTGAACAAAACTGAATACCATCAAATTTACTTTGCAAATATTTACATCTCTGTAGTTCACTCTCTGAAACTTCACATCTTTTGTATCTTATAATTGTGTATAGACATGAATTCCAGCTTCTTGAAAATATTATTAGTGAGATTTCATCTCGCATAAATCGTGGACCTTTACATGTCGGCACAAACCTGGTTGGGGTGGATATACGTCTGAATGAAATAAAGAAGTTGATGAGCATTAAGTCAAAAGACGTTCCAGAAGATGTTCCAGAAGATGTTCTCATGGTGGGGATATGTGGACTTGATGGAGTAGGCAAGTCCACAATGGCTAAACTTATTTATAATGAACTCTGTGATGAATTTAAGAGCAAAAGCTTTCTGGACAAAGTTGGAGACGTTTCCAAAGGCCCTCATGGTCTACTGGATTTGCAACAACAACTTCTTTGTGATATCTCACCCAGAGGAGAACAAAAAATAAGTACTCTTGATCAAGGAATTCGTGTGTTACAGAGAAAGCTTCGCTGTGAAAAGGTTCTTCTTGTCATTGATGGTGTGAATGCTAAGGAGCAATTAGAAAAGTTAGCTGGAGGACATGATTGGTTTGCTGAAGGAAGTAGAATTTTTATAACATCTAGAGATAAAAGTTTGCTGGAGCACAAAGTGGATAAGTTATATGAGCTTCCAGAATTAAATAGGTGCGAAGCTCTTGAACTCTTCAGTTGGCATGCTCTTGGTCGAAGTTTTCCAAATGTTGATTTTTATAATATTTCCCGACATTTCGTAGAGTATTGTCAAGGTCTTCCCTTAGCTCTCAAAGTATTGGGTAATTTTCTATGCAATAAGCAACACAATGAATGGGAAAGAGAGTTAAGTAACCTTGATAAAGAACCTAACGTGGAAATTTTAGATGTGTTTAAAGTAAGTTTTGATGGACTACCATTAACTTCTAAGGCAATATTCCTTGACATTGCATGTTTCTTTAAAGGAGAGTATAAAGATTTTATTATAAAAATACTAAAGAGTCATGATTTTGATGCGGAGGGTGGAATAAGATTTCTCCAAAATAGGTGTCTTCTAACAATTTCAAATGGGAAGGTTGGCATGCATAATTTGATACAAAAATTGGGTCATAAAATCGTGCGTGATGAAAGTCTCAGGGACAAAGGTATACGCAGCCGATTGTGGCATCATATAGATGTACAAGATGTATTGGAGGAAAGGATGAAGGTATGAATGCTCTTCTATAATCTATGTAACTAGGTAAAACCATATGCACGTTATGCTTATTGCTTATCATCTGCTCTTTTGACAGGGGACCAAGTCAATTGAAGGCATATTCCTAGATTTATTAAAACTAGACAACATAAATTTATCTACTCAAGCAATGACAGATATGACTCTACTTCGATTGCTCAAAATTTTCTTGGGTTCTGAAGTTGTTTCTGGTGAAGAGGATTGCAAAGTGTCCATTACTAGTGATTTTAAATTTCCTTCAGGGAATTTATGCTATCTCTATTGGCATGGATACCCTTTGAATTCTTTGCCGTCAAATTTTGACCCTGCGAAACTAGTGGAACTCAACATGCCGTATAGCAACATAAGAAAATTTGGGTTAGGGAAAATGGTATGTATACTTTCTTTATACGTTTCCTTTTATATGCGCCTTTTCTTTATGTTACTCGTAGATTATTTATTCAAGCAACATACTTTTTAACAGGTTTCCAATCTAACAGCCATCATTCTCAGTCACTCTAAAGACCTCGCAATGGTCTCAAACTTTTCCAGCACCCCAAATTTGGAGAAACTAATTCTTGAAGGTTGCACAAGCTTGCGCGAGATTGACCCATCTATTGGAGATCTGGAAAGGCTTGGTTTGTTAGATTTGAAAGAGTGCAAGTCACTGGGTAGTCTTCCAGACAGCATCTGCAACTTGAAATCTCTTAAAACTCTTTATCTTAGTGGCTGTTCAGAACTCAACGGTTTGCCCAAAGACTTGGGAAACATGACACATCTAACTGAGCTTTATGCCAATAGAACAGCTACAGGAGCTCCCCCTTCTCCAATTCGTCGGATAAGAGAATTTCTAATACGGCCCTTTAGTGGATTACAAGGGGAAAGAGCTTACCCATCATTGTCTTCTTTACCAGGTTTATCCCTCTTAAGGGAATTAGATCTAAGTGATTGTTATTGGTGGGATGCAGAAATACCCGATGATTTTTGGCGCTTATATTCATTGGAAAAGTTAAATCTGAGTGGAAACCCTATTACAATCATGCCAGCAAGCATCAAAGAACTTTCGAGGCTAAAAGTTCTTGTGTTGGGGCGTTGCAAGAGGCTCCAATCACTTCCGAAACTTCCACCAAGTCTGCAAGAACTGGATGCACACGAATGTGTATCATTAAGTTATGTTGTGGAGGTCTCTCTCTCTCTCTCTCTCTCTCTCTCTCTCTAATATGTTAAACATTCCGATTTTCCATGGCAGAGGCCCGCTCCAGAGAGTCAGTTCTGTATTCTCGTTCCTGGAAAAACAGTTCCTGCATGGTTTCGCTTTCGTGGAGAGAAATCTTCAGTAGCAATCTGTTCGTCTGGAGATCTCCTGGGAATTTTTGTATGCTTTGTCTTTGCTTTCAAGGATCAACTGCCTCAGATCCACGACGACATATCATGTCGGTTGAACAATTTTTCATTTTTCTATTCCTACCGGGACAAGTGGAGTGGTGAGCATTCATCAAATCGCCACATGTGGTTAGCATATCAACCATGCTCTGCATTCGATATTTGCCTCCCTGAGACATGGCGTAACATTGAGGCTTCCTTTGAACTGTCTGGTGTGACTGATGCGTCGGAGATAGAGTGTGGCATTCACCTTATCTACAGACCAAAGTACTCTCACAAGAATTGAGTGATCGGGTTTTTTTTATTAAAAGGGCCTCTCAAAATCCAAATTTTGAAATTTAATCTCATACTATTTTTTGGCATCCTTTGGACAAAAATGCTTTCATTATTTTCTTGTAAAAATAACCCTTTCTTTTAAAATCTATATGTAAATACTTGAAATAGAAAAGGACATTTATGTCAAAAATGGGTTACTTTTCTAGAAAAAAAATGGGAGGGTTAGATTTCCGATTTAGGGATTATTTCATCATTTTTATCCAAATATTCCTATAGGATTATTGATAAATTTACGGTGGTTATCAAGGAAAGTAATTTTTAAAATGTCGTAGTTTGGAAAATAATTCCAAATCTACGGCACTTTTTAACACGTAGGATGAGAGTGGAAAAAATAGCATTTTATATTTGAAAAGAAGTGGAAACCCATTTCCCCCAGCCCGTTTTCTTCTCTGCCTCAAAACTCATTTTGTCCTCTGCCTGAAAAACCCATTTTCCCGCACGCTGATCATGGAGTAGAGATCCTTACCTCAACACCAATAGGAAGGAAGTGAAGTGCAGATCTGAGAGACCATTGCCCCTGGTGTTTTCTGTAAGTTTTGTGGTTATATTTGGTGGTGTGGTTGTGTTTGGTCACCGTGAAAGTGTGGGAAAGTTGAAAGAAAATAAAGTTATCGTTTTTTTTTTTTTTTTTACAATGAAACCGAGTAGACTAAAAATTATGGAGAAAGTTTTCATTTTTTTTTTGTGGTTCGACTTGTCGTGGTTCTGTTTGGTTGCTAAGAAAGTGTGGGAAAGTTGAAAAAAATAAAGTTTTCATTTTTTTTTTTACAATGAAACCGAGTAGACTAAAAATTATGGAGAAAGTTTTCTTTTTTTTTTTTGTGGTTCGACTTGTTGTGATTCTGTTTGGTTGCCAAGAAAGTGTGGGAAAGTTGAAAATTTTGTTTTCATTTTTTTATCGGTCGGCTCCGACACAATATTCGTCACCGATTATGTGTCCAATTTTTTTAATAAAAAAAATAAGATGCTATTTGGTAATCTAATCATGATTTGCGGGGAAAGGTTGTGTTTTTCAGCTTGGCTCAAAAATCGTGGATTTAGGGTTCGTGAAATTTAAATCCAATGGCACAAGAGCAAAGAGACCCCCTATAACAGATTCAGAAAGTACAGGGAGCCAAAAAAAAAAAAGCATTTTTTTTTTTTTTGTTTTCATTGGGGGCTTTGCATGGATTTTCTCGAAAATCAAACTAGGATGAATTTTCTCGGAAATCGAATAGGGGATGGATTTTCTTGGGAATCAAACGGGGGTTGCAAAAAAAAATATAAAATAATAACATGATTAGATTAGTACCTGCGAGGATTGAGAGTGGCAGAGGAAAAGAGGGCCTTTTTCATGAGGGTAAATTGGGATTCTTCACTGGGTAAAGCTTGTTGCCAATGTAGTGAAGGAAATGCTACCAGCAGTGGCAAATTCAATTTCATGGGGCAAAATGGGATTCTTCAGTGGGTTGCAACTTGGAAGCAAATCCAACGAGATTCTTCATCGGGCAAAATGGATATACTATCTTTTTATTTGTTAAAATTAAATAGTCTATCTTGTATAAAATGGATACATTAAATTGAATATGATAAATTAAAATAAATTTAATTTGATTCAGTCTTATATATTTTTTATTTGATTCTTTTTAGTCCACCATCTTATCAGCAGCCGATATCATCCATTACTCGATCAGGAGGTGTATGGACTAAAGGGGAGGGGCTCATACGAGAGGGACTAGGCATACATCTGTTCTTAGAGATGCACCATCGACTGACATTAGCCCGCCACCTGTTCAGGAGACTCCTATTACACCTATGGAGGTGCCATCCACCCCACCTATAGTACCACTTGTTGCATCATCACCACCATCGATAGAGGCTACATTGGTTGATGATCGTGGTCGAGGACATGGTCGAGGACATGGTAGGACATGTGGTCGTGGAGCTCATGGAGGGTTACATGTTAGCCCCATAGAGCCAAGTGGGGAGCATGCACATCATAGACGTCCACAACGGAAGAGGAATGCTCGTTCGTGCAGTACATATTGAGGATGTTACTACATCTGACTTGTATTTTGGATACTATTATTATTTTTCATATCATTATTTTGGACAAATACTCAAGATGTATATTTATACTTGTTTTATTTTGGATTAACTAACTTTTTATTAACGTTAATTCTATAGTATTCTATATATTCTGGACTTATTTTACACAAAATAGTATTGTTACTATTTTGGAAATGTGATAACCAAATTGACATTTGGTTTACTTGTTTTCATTGGTTTTGGATTGAATGTCAAAATATTGATTATAATGTATACAGGTGATAAACTTTAAACATTTGGTTGTATAGCATGTAATACTAATTAAGAGATAGAATTTTCTTTTTTCTTTTGTGGAAGGTGTTTCTTCAAGAGACACCTTCAACATAAATTCGAAATTTTCCACCGTGTATGGAAATTGTGGAAAGTCTTCAAGAGACACTTTCAGTATAAACCCAATTTTTTAAAAATTATGGAAGGTGTCTCTTCAAGAGACACCTTTAGTATAATTCCATTTTTTTTTTTCGAATTGTGGAAGGTGTCTCTTCATATAAACCCAATTTTTAAAAAATTATGGAAGGTGTCTTTTCAAGAGACACCTTTAGTATAATTTCCTTTTTTTCGAATTGTGGAAGGTGTCTCTTCATATAAACCCAATTTTTTAAAAATTATGGAAGAGACACCTTTAGTATAATTCTATTTTTTGGGAATTGTGGAAAGTGTCTCTTCAGAATAAATCGAATTTTTTTTAAATTATGGAAGGTGTCTCTTGAAGAGACACCTTTAGTATAATTTAATTCTTTGGGAATTGTGGAAGGTGTCTCTTCAAGAGACATCTTCAGTATAAATTCGAAATTTTCCACTGTTTGTATGGAAATTGTGAAAAGTGTCTCTTTTCAGTATAAACCCAAAAAATGGAATTACACTAAAGGTGTCTCTTGAAGAGACACCTTCCATAATTTTTAAAAAATTAGGTTTATATTGAACAATTTCATGCACAGTGGAAAATTTCAAATTTATGTTGAAAGTGTCTTCAAAAGACATCTTTAGCTTTAAAATTATTTCCATAATTTTTAATACATATTGAATTTTGTGGAATTGTGGAAAGTGCCTTTTCAAGAGACACTTTTAGTATAAATCCAATTTTATGTAATTTTAGAAGGTGTCTCTTGAAGAGACACTTTTAGTATATATATATTGGAAAGTGTTTCTTCAAGTGACACATTTTGTATAAATTAAAATTTATTGGAATTGTAGAAGGTGTTTCTTCAAGAGACATCTTTAGCTTTAAAATCAAATTCATGAGACATATTCAAATTTGTCAAATTGTAGAAGGTGTCTCTTGAAGAGACACCTTTAATGCATATTGGATTTTATGAAATTGTGGAAAGTGTCTTTTCAAGAGATACCTTTAATATAAATCCAATTTTCTGGAATTCTAGAAGGTGTCTCTTGAAGAGATACCTTAAACTTAAATTCAATTCTTTTAAATATGTATCATGATTTTGAAAATTGTGGAAGATGTCTCTTCAAAAAACACCTTCCACGTGGTCAAAACTGCCATAGATTTGTCAATATTTTCACAACTACCATTTTTTAATAATTATTTTTAAAAACTGTCGTAAAAGTTAAAAAAGCTTGGAAAAAGATGGGAGTACTATAAACTTTTTGTTAACGCCTCTCTCTTGTTTTCGATCTTCAAAACTATGGGAACAAAGTGTGTGTTCCATTTATCTGGCTCACCTGAGGTTTTTGAACTATGTTGTATATCTCATATAAGCAAAACTACCTTGAAGTTTTCTTTGTTATAGTTTCTAGGGGCTTTTTTTTGCAGTAATTTTTAAAAATAATTATTAAAAAATGGTAGTTGTGAAAATATTGATAGATCTACGACAGTTTTTGTCACGTGGAAGGTGTCTTTTGAAGAGACACCTTCTACAATTCCAGAAAATTGGATTTATACTAAAAGTGTCTCTTAAAAAGACATTTTTCACAATTCCATAAAATCCAATATGCATTAAAGGTGTCTCTTGAAGAGACACCTTCCACAATTTGACAAATTTGAATATTTCTCATGAATTTGATTTTAAAGCTAAAGATGTCTCTTGAAGAGACACTTTCCAATATATATACTAAAAGTGTCTCTTCAAGAGACACCTTCTACAATTCCAGAAAATTGGATTTATACTAAAGGTGTCTCTTGAAAAGACACTTTCTACAATTCCAAAAAATTCAATATGTATTAAAAATTATGGAAATGATTTTAAAGCTAAAGATGTCTCTTGAAGAGACACATTTAACATAAATTCGAAATTTTCCATTGTGCATGGAATTGTTCAATATAAACCCAATTTTTTTAAAAAAATTATGGAAGGTGTCTCTTCAAGAGACACCTTTAGTAGAATTCCATTTTTTGGGTTTATACTAAAAGTGCCTCTTCAAGAGACATTTTTCACAATTTTCATACAAACAGTGGAAAATTTCGAATTTATGCCGAAAGTGTCTCTTGAAAAGACACCTTCCACAATTCCCAAAAAAATGGCATTATACTCATACACCTTTCATAATTTAAAAAAAAATTAGGTTTATACGAAAGTCTCTTCAAGAGACACTTTCCACAATTTCCATACATAATGGAAAATTTCGAATTTTGAAGAGACACCTTCCATAATTTTTTAAAAATTGGGTTTATACTGAAGAGACATCTTCCACAATTCCCAAAAAATTGAATTATACTAAAGGTGTCTCTTGAAGAGACACATTCCATAATTTTAAAAAAATTGGGTTTATACTGAAGAGACACCTTCCACAATTTCCATACACAGTGGAAAATTTTGAATTTATGCTGAAGGTGTCTCTTGAAGAGACACCTTCCACAAAAGAAAAAAAAAATTATATCTCTTAATTAGTAATTATAATACCCATCCATAGGGATAAACTCAAGGAAAAGGTCTCGATAATGGCCATAACATTATTTGAACTCTTCTTCCAAGGATCTCTATTTTTTTTTTCAATATTGTTTGATTTTCCATGTTTCCAACTATGTAATTTCTTGTTTCATGCATACATTATTTTATTTAGCAAATTGTTAATTTTTGCATTATTCATACCCCCAACTATTGAAATAAGTAAGACAACATCTTAATATGAGCAGGCAAAAATAAATCAACACAATGAATATCAAATTTTTAGATTGGAAAAACCCTCCCACAAGAGGTAATACACAAGAAATACGTACTACAAAACTTGCTATTTATGCCTCCCTACAAAACACTTGCATCATTCATTTTGATTGTTGAAGAAAAATATATGATATTTTGTATGAATTGATTGATCCTTTATAAAAACTTGTTATTTATGTCTTCCTGCAACATAAAGTAGAGAAAGCTTGTTTATAAATTATTTTTCTTTTAACTTTTTTTAAAGTAAGAAACATTCAATAACTTTTTTAGCTGTATCAAATAAAGTAATAGTTGTTTGCTGAGTTCCATAGCAACAAGTTTGAGCATTCACCTACGTTAATGTTATTGACTTTAGTAAAAAGAAAGTTATCAGTTCTAATAAATACAACATACGACTATGTATAATGTAATGTTACCTTGAACAAGAGTCTACATTTGTATATTTTGTTGGATTTGTACTAAATTTAATATAATGTTGGAAGTTCTATGAGAGAGCCCTTCGTCGTCAGAACTTCATAAAAAAGAATCATATCTATTAAATCTTTAAAAAAATATATAAAGATGCATGAAATAGACTAGGAATTCTTAGCAATAAAATATTTAAGTTTATATATATATTGAAGAAAAAAAATGAAAAAAAAAATATTGAGAGAAATATGAAAATAGAAGGTTTAAAAATAATGCAAGAAACATATTAGGAATTTTCAGGATAGAACATTATAATATTTTAAATATATATATATATATATATTCATCCATTAAAGAATAAAGAAATATAGAAAAACAAGGTTTAGTAGATAAATTATTTAAATTTTTATAAAAATGAATAATATATATTGAAGAAATATATGGAAAGGAAAGGTTTTGAGAAATATGAAAATAGAAGACTACCTAAATTAATACATTATTTAAAATTCTTTGAAAAAATAATAATATTGTAGACCCCTCTTTTGGACCAAGAGACATTTGTTTTTTCATTACTTTTATTTATTGCATTTTATGGGATTTTTGTCACCACTTTCTTGCCACCTGAGAAGCTTGGTTTTTTTTGGGTAGGTTAATGACACCATCTCTATAGAGGAGTGGGGACGATCTTAGTGAGAGAGAGCAAGCATGCATGGGACGTGTGGCAAAGACATGACCACCTTGCCATGGTGGTAGTTAGGGATGGAGACCTTTTTGCTGAACGAGGAATAGTGGAATTGATAGAGGCTTGGATGAGAAGAAATGGGATGAATGGAAAAATAGAGAAGGGGGGAGTCATTTTGAAAGGAAGGTGCAGAAGAAAAGAGTTGCTGTAGGAAATAGAGTGAGTATTGGCTAAGAAGAAAAAGAGGAGTGCATAACAGGGAAGGGGAGTAGCCCCAAGTAAGTTTGTTGTGGGTTTCTTGCTTATTTTGATTAATATAGTTTTTTTTTCTTTCCCATTGTTTGCTTTGCATTGCTTGTCGATTTGGGTGTTGATGATATGAGTTACATGTTGAACTTTGTTGATTTCTGGATCATTTTTATATTTTGTTGTTATCGATCTCCCTACTATTTTTGTGGGTTGGCTTGGGACTAGTGTGACTCTATTTCATATACACTGTGTAACAATCCATATAGATCATTTTCATTCATGCTTTGAATCTAGCTTAAGATTTCCTTACCCGTTTCAAGCCCATGGAGGATATATGAAATGAAACTATATGAAATGAAACTTCATACATTTAACATTTGTTTGGTTTTTTGTTGGCTTTTCTCTAGTTTTTATGCTGTTTTTATCTTTGCTCTATGTTCCTCTGTATGCTTTCTTGTGAGTCTTCTGTTGGGTTGTGTGAGGTTTGAGAGGAAAGAGTATATGAAGCTGCTGAATGTTGCTATGAAGGTGTCATTAAGTTAGGCGAGTGATACTAGCAGATTTTAGGGATGCTTGTGGGGAAAGATCTGAAGAGGATGGATGATTTGGTCCAGTAGGGGGGTGAGCAATGGTGTGTCGGCGGTTTAGAAAGTTCAGTATTGAAGGTTGAGTTGTGGTAGATGCTCTAGAATTTAAGGACTATATATCTGCAACCTTTCATATTAAAGGTCTATTTCTCGGTATGGGTACATCTAAAGCTTGTTAAATTTGGGAAAATACTGAAAGTGGCCTTCCTTTTGATATGTGATTTCGGGTGACCATGGAAAAGACGAGATGTCGCCTTGAATCCAAGCTTGCTAAGATACAGTTTGCCTAACCTCCTATTTACATTGAGCAGAGTGATGTGGATTTAAAAGAGAATGAAACCAACATTTGCAATAGGAGAATGCATGGTGAGACCCAAAGTGGGATAAGAGTTTCAGTCAACAGTTTGTTAGACAGAGTAGGAATATAGTGGTGAAGTCATGACTTTGAAGCACTTGATGGAATGAAGGTGGCCATGCAAGAGTAGTCTACACTTGGTATTTACGCATTATCAATCAGATTTCTTTTCTGGGCTTAGGTGGATGCCATTTAAAGCTATATGGGATAGGTTTTTGAATTTTCGGAATGACACTCATCACAATGATAACTTTGTTGCTGGGCTTCTTGTCCTCTCTCAATTGAGGGGCCTCATGACTGCCATAGACGTTGTTACTCAAATGCTTGCGTCCATGATCAAGTCTCTCACTTTCCAGTCCGTACCAAAACAACTGATATGGCCAAGGTAATTCTCAGTCAGGTCTCTCATCACCTAAGCCACCCACTAGACCTCACCTATAATGATCGGGTTTTTAGACCACGTTAGAAATTCTAGTTTGAAAAGTCTTCTTTTGAGTGGTGGTTGAAAAGTCAAAAAAGAAAAAAGGTGATTGGAGAACATGTGTTAATTTTGGATTGACGGAATTCGAAATATTTTGTCGGTTAATTAGGCGAGTTGAAAATTTTGTGTCATGTTAGCTTTATGGTAGAAAATTCATTAGAATCGTAGAAATTGAAAATTTTCAGAAATGAAAAATGAAAACGAAAAAATGAAAAATTAATTAATTAAAATTAATTAAAACTAATTAAGTAAAAATTAAATTAAATTGCTTAATAATAATTTTGAGAAAATTAAAATTTTGGGTTGATGTTTAATAAATTATTTTGTGTGTTGTAAAAAAAAATGAAAATGAAGTGACTTGGAAATGAAATGAAAAATAAGCAAAACAAAAGAAATAAAAACAAAATTGCAAAGGCTTGATTGGTTGGGTCGTGGGCTTGTGGCTGGGGTTAAAAGCAAAAGGAATTGGGAATTAAAAAAATGAAGTAGAAAGTGGCAGAAAGGTCTCGGCGACTGTGTGGAGAAGATTTTTCCACCGGTTCTTTGGTCAGCCGTTTGGATAGCCGAATGTCGTCCGTTCCCCGTGAAATTTTGAGGAAGTGTTCTACTCGACGCGAGGAACATTTCTATGGTGTTTGATTTTCATTTTAACGGTCTGATTTATAAATCTGTGGTAGGGAAACTAACCCTAAACTTTAATTAAATGCCTTTTTTCCTTGAAAAAAAATTATAGATTTTGTTGTTATGAGTTAAATAGGTAATATTTGTGATATAGGAATTTTATTGGATGATTTGGGAATATTTTTGGAATTTTTGTGATTTCGAAAAAAAAATTTGGTTGATAAATGATTGTTTTCGAGTTGTTAAAATTATTGGAATTGTTGAAAAATTATGAAATTGTGGTATAATTTATAATTTATTGATATGTGGTTTTTTTGATAATTATTGGAATATTTTTGTCAATTTTATTATGGAAAAATAATTATGTTTGATTATTGAAAATTATTGGAGTTGTGGAAAATTATGGATTGTTGATATAGATTATGTTGAATTGAGAGTTGAATTATTGGAAATTTATTTGGTTGCTTTTGGTAATTTTAGTGTGGAGAAAGTAATTATATTTGAATATTGGAATTATTGGAATTGTTGGGAACTTTTGGAATTGTGGTATGATCGTAAATTTCAATGATATTTAGACTAGTTGGAAATTTATGTGACATTGGGGATACTTGTGAATGAGGGTAATTAATCTCGTGACTTTTCATTTGCATCATGGTTGTGTGAAGAAAGGATAAAAACTATGAAAAATGCATGAAATGGAAAAAAGAAAGAAAAAAAATAAAATAGTGATGAAAACTAAAGGTCTGTGTGAGGCGAATTAAGAAGGGAGAGAGATCCCTATGGTGAAAGACCCAAAAGTTTACTCCGGGAAGACTCCGAATGGGGAGTGTATTTGGGTGCGAACGCGTATCATTCGGTGAAAGCCCAAGAACGACAATGCATTGTATGACTGTGTGTCACATGTTCATATGCATTTCATTTAATTTTTGAAAATTGTGTATAATTACAGAGATTAAAATATGTGGCTTGATCAATGTTGATGAAATGATTCTTTTGTATTCATTTGAAACTTAGTAATCCCTATTAACCCCTTGGGTGTTAAACACCCTATTGAGCAATATAGAATGCTCACTCTTTCTTTTTTACATTTTTTTTAGATGTAAATGTCATTCCTAAGGATTCACAAGTGGGGTAGGGAGGACTTCAGGATGCTCCTAGAGGTTTTGGAGCGACCTAGTGGAATGTGGTGTATTTGTTATGTTTGTTGTATTGGAACTTGTATTAGCAAACTATGAACTTTTATTTTTGGACTTTAATGATAATTATTATATCTTGTTGCTAATGAGTAGTGATTGGTATATTGTTAGTTGGTGGGAACTCTAGTGTGGTTTATGCAAAATAAAATAAAAAATAAAAATTCAGAGCGTTTTGGTTGACTGCCAGTGTGGATTAGGAGGAACCCTTAGGGTCAAACCTTTTACCTAGGGTCATGGGCCAAATTTTGGGTTGCCCGGAATTTGGGTCTTGACATCACCTTTCCGACTCACTCCTGCATGGCTACCTTTGCAAAGCCTCCATCAAGGCCCCACCAAACCTAAATCTCATCACCTCCACCACTTAAACCACCTTCAGCTTACTCTCCACCCATTTCCCGATCAATCCATCACTGCACCTGCCTTTAGCTCATTTCTTTCCCCTTTCCCCTTTCCCGTGTGCATGCAATCTTGGTCATGCATGGCCACCTTGCCCAAGACAACCTCGACATACCCGTAGCTACAATTTGGCCCGTAGATGTGTTCATGCATGTCCATAAGCCAACACTCTATAGCAAGCTGTTGCAAATCAAGACTTCTTGTTATTTGAAGGGTCGAACTTGGCACTGACGCTTGGCATTTATGCTCGGGAACTGAAAATCTGGCCATGGAATTCATTGACAGCTTATTCTCTTCCACATCTCTTGTACAAAACACAAGGAATGATGCAACTGTCGACGGTGGCGACGGTGCTGGGTTTCACTTATTAACCTATTTCCATGCCACTGTTGAGATATTCCGGTTTTAGTTGCTACATTGCCTAGTTTCATCATCAACCGCTGCACCTGTATAAGCACCACCACTTTCGCCTAGTGAAGCCAAAATCCAACAACTCATTGAGGAGATAAAGGAATTGATTTAAGGATCCTTCAAAGATAGGCAATTCAACGTAGGTTCAGTATTGCTAGGGTTCGAAGTTTTTGAATCAATTGGAGGAGGAGTCAACACATGGTTCAAAACAAGAAAGCTATTCCCAGGACCTCATCTCTTTGCAGGAGCAACTATCATACCATTATGGGCAGATGTAGTAGCTTTTGTTCCTACAATGTAAAAAGGGAATTAAACTGCCAGAAATCTTCACATTGCATTAAATGAGCTAAATGTGCTACTCTTCATATGGCATATCCCTACCAGAATCGAAATAGTATTCAAAGTGTTTGGGTTTGCTAATTGGCCTTGAGGGGCTACCATTCCAAATAGAACTTGGCAGGTTGAAAAAAGAAATTTTGAACTCACTTGGAATCAGAAAGCTTGTATCTAGCGATGATGATTATCTTATGGGTCTTGCACCACTTGTTGAAACAATTAAGAATTTGGAGTTTGTGAAGAGGTCCACAACTAGGCTTGAGAAGAGATGCACAGACCCAATGTTTCAGCATTTTAAGCATTATTTCAATGACTCAATCCAAAATGATGTTACATGGCGTGGGTGAGAGTATAAATGGAAGAATATGGACATGAAAGTAAAGAAAATGGAGAGATTTGTTGCAATTATTTCACAAGTGTACCAAGAATGGAGTTTCTGGAAACAGTTGAGATACCAATATATGCGTGGTCTTACAGCATGCTGGAAATACTATTTCATCTTGTCAATCTCTTAGGCAATTATCATTATTTCTAACCTAGGATTCAATGGGTAGACAAAATCTTCCCCGTAAAAATCAAAGTGGGACCGTGAAAAGAATGTCAACATTTTTGGTGTTGAGTTGGCAAAGAATGCAATAATACTGCAACTTAACCTCTCCACCCCAGGTCCACGCGCATGAATCAAATTTGCATGGCAACCTTTGACATGTAGTTCCAAAGGCCTCATGTCATTCTCTCTATTTTTTATTTTTTATTTTTATCTTTTGGTGTCAAAATTTAATTTTCAAATAATTTTCAAAACTCCAATTTTCAAATTTAATTTTCATTTCAAATAATTTCCAAAACTCCAATTTTCAAATAATTTTCAAAACCCAATTTTCAAACAATTTTCAAAACCCAATTTTCAAAACTTCAATTTTCGAATAATTTTCAGAACTCCAAATTTTCAAATAATTTTCAAAACTCCAAATTTTCAAATAATTTTAATTTCACTCTGGTTTTCAAATAATTTTAAGTCATTTCTTTTCTTATTCCTTCATTAGGGTTTTAGGTCACCAAAAATCTCAATTTTAATAAGCTTGCTACCATTCTCATTTTGGCATGCACTTGTACAAATTTTCTTTGATTTTCAAATAATTTTCTATTTCTCTTAATTTTAAATAAGCACAAATATGATTTTTCATAATTATAAAATAATGGAATTTATGGGATTAATTCATGCAAAATAAATTAAGCTTTTGGTGGGGGCTCAACATCCATAATATTTTCTTTGAAAATAATTCAAGTGAAGTGCATGATTGACATAACTTGATTTTGATTGGTTTTGTGTGAGATATTTTACACCTATCATTATGCACTAACCTTGTTTCATTGATAGCGCATTTTTACTAGCTACTAAGGTACGATCTCACTACCACTTAGCTTATTCTAATGCATGATTTTTTTTATTATTATTTGATCATTTCATTAGTATCCATTTGATTTCCTTATCAATTGCCACACTTGTCTTACCTTATTTAGTAGAGACCCATTTTCAGGGACTTAAAGGGGTGCTACGACTTACCATCGTACCTTCCCAATAGGTAACTTGACCCCCAGACCCGACTTTGATTTTTCACATACTGTCTTTTCCAAATAAGGAGTCGCTCTTAGGGTTTTCTTTCCTTCTTTTTTTCCCTTTAAAAATAAAACAAAAATAAGTGCCGACTCCAAGTTTATTCTAAAAATCATATTTTTTTCACCAAATAAATAAAAAACGAGTTTCGCCATCGAGTGAGAACAAATCAAGCGAAATGCGGGGTCCACAAATATGTACTAATGAGTAAAGAAATTTAGAAAAAGAAAGTTGAGAGAATGAGAAATATTTAAGGAATGTACTAAGGTACCAGTGGTCTACCTCCAAGATTCAACAACCAAAGAATCTCGCCTTGGGTGCACTTTGTTAGCGAGACGTGTACAATTTGGGTTCTAAAATATTCCTCCAGATAGATGTATGAAAGGCTCTCTGAAAAACTCTTATAAAAATTGGTATGTAGGGAGGAGGGGTGACCTGCTTTTATAGGCCACTAACACAGCCCAAATAGGACTCTACTGGTAAGCAGGATTCTGCTTGTAAGCGGAACGGGATTCTACTTGCACATTCTTCCCAAAAATAAAATACTCATTGAATAAAATTAAATAAAAAAATTATTTTGAATTTTGTAAAATTTAGCCAAGATTGTGCATGTACGCAAGGAGAAGAACCCCCCGCGCAGGATACATGTGCGGATGCAACGCGCATTAAGGAATTTCTAGCCCAACCAGCCTAAAGCCTCACTCAATTGGGCTTGGGCCCCATGGGCGTCCGAGGCTTTCCCACACCTCTTCACAAGCCTATTAGGTTAAGGAAAGTGGGCTAGTTAATAAACCCATTAAAGGTGTTCCTTTTTTTCCTATATGGGACAAACAAAAAACACTTTTAACATTTACACTCTTCCTCCAAGTGGGGTGGTAACTGTAGGTGAAGAAGCAGGTGAAGTGGCAATAATAGGAGTGGTCGGATTATGTGCTATAACAGGAATAAAGGTCGGTGATGTTTCCGGAGATCGACCTTCGACATCAGCCACGCCACTATAATGTTGATAAATGCGAGCCTAAATGCACTATTTCAATCCTTAGCATTCGCAAACTGAGAGGCGGAGAAGGTGTAATCGAGTTCTATTAGTAAGGGCTGAGGAGATGAGAGTGAGGATGAGGAAGGAGAGAGAAGGTTTTCTCTTTTGTTTTCTATTTGTTTCAAAAAGTGTATGTGTAGAGAAGGGATGAGTGAGTGGATGGCAAGCATGGAAGGGTGGTCGTTGAATGTGATGGAGACCGGTCTTAAGCAACCCAAAGCATGGGTAGTGACAAAAGAAAAAGAGACACCTAAAGGGGACGTGAAACTCTATGCAACTTGGCTATAAGGTGTGATTTTGGTAATTGATATTGGCTTGATTGTGGTATTCTAATAACTATAAGACTGGCTAGGGACAATTGGTGCAATGTACCTTGCTTCTACAACTATGAAACACTAAGGGAGAATTACCCAATAGAGTGGGCTGGGCTAGAATAATTACTGGCAAAGCTAGTCTATTCTGATAATTTTTGGGGAGGACGATAATAGGCTTGAATACCAAAACTGTCCTTCAACTAAAACTTTTATGGTGCGTGGGCCCCATATTTATTGTAATTATTGACATTCAAATTTTAAATCAACATTTTGGGTTTAACCATTACAATTATTATATATAATGATAGTATAATTTGTTATTTAAATTTACTATTTAAAACAAAAATGCTTCTAAAAAATATTTTCAAAATATCATTTATTGTTTTTTTTTTTTTACATTTTTTTATTCTAATTTTTCATTTTATTAAGAAAAAATAAGTTTTATAATTATAGAATAAAAATGATGATTTTTTCATATATATGTATATATATATATATATATATATTAATTTTAAATTGATAAATTATGTTTTTGTATTAAATTCAAGGAAGATAAAATGTTTAATTTTTCATTCAGATTATCTAAAAAGTATAAGAAAATGATGGAGAATGTTTAATCATTTTTTATTTTTTATTTTTTGTAATAAAATAATTTTTAAAAATTTATATGATTTTTTTTTTCCTTTGCATAGTGTTTTTTTTCTTCTTAATTTTCATATATAATTTTTTTTCCTCAATGCATCGAGTGGATGATGTTAATACATTTGATATGTTAAATATTAATGAGGTATAAAAAGTAATCTTCAAGATTATTACTTTTATTATAAAATACTGGTATAACAAAAATATGTTATAATTATAATGTAAATACACTTACATTACAATAAAATCTAATTAGGAAAATTTTGAAATTTTTTATAAAAATGATAATTTTGTATGATCATACCATATTTCACAACATACTTATATTATAAATAATTTCTGAAACCAAATGAAATACTAATTTGAATTCACGAGACTCATAGTTTATATATATATATCCACAAATTATTTAATAATTTCAATGCACTAGATGAATGTTGTTAATATATTGATACGATGTGTTAATACCAATAGGGTATGATTAAACATTTTTCGAATTATTATTTTTGTAATGAAATATAGGTACGACATAAATGCCTTATACTTACAATACAAATACACTATCATTATAATTTATTACAATATAATTTAATTTATTTTTGTTTAATTTTTTCACGTGCTATATTACCCAAGGAATAAATGTGAGTTATTCCATTTAATAGTTGTGTGTTAGTCAACTGAATATTTATATATTACTCAATTGATGAGTGCTCGTAAAAAATAATTATTCATTCTATTATGGTAACAAAGTTTTTAATTGTATGTTCCATATATAAAACGATATAATAACCTTAGGATATGGTTTTTATTTATGAGATATTGAAAATTATTTTTTTTTACAAGGTTCTTTAAAAAATCTCAATTTTTTTGAAAAAAAGAAAAGAAAAAATAGCATATTTTTAAACAGTCACTTGATTATTCAAAAGTGAATAGCAATTTTTTCGAGTTTGAGAAATGTAATGTTGATTACTTGTACTTATCATCATGTATGGGCCTCACATAATTGACAGTCTCAATTTTATTTATAAATAATATAGAAAACATATTTAAGGGTAAAATTGTCCTCTAAAAATCCTTGAGATGAGTGAACCTTCCTAGTAATTATTCCATCCAGTCTACCCTATTGGGTAATTCTCCCAAAAGCTAATGGGTTAGGATTATGGGTGATAGGATTAGGTGTATAGTTGGTAGGGTTTAAAAGATGAGTTTTAGCATGAGACAATAGTAGATGGGTGAAAGGAATGGGGGTTGTTGATGGACGGATGATGCATGGGTTAATCTAAGGTGTGGTTGGTATGTTTTAAATTATATAAAAGCTAAGTATAAATATTTTATGAAAGCAGACAAGTTGCACATTTGTTTTTTATTTAGAAAATTAATTTATTTTTTGTTTTGAAGTGTGAATTTTAATAGCAAATAAAATTTATTTATGATTCATGATATACTAGAAATGATTATTATTTCGGCATGTTTATTGTAAAAAAAAAAATCATTTTATTTATATTTTAAGACATTAATTAGATAGTTATAATAAACTCAAATTTTAATTTTTTTTTTTTTGGTTCATGAAGAATAAAAAAGGATAATTGTTTTGGTATATTAATAAACTCAAAGTATATATAAAAACAATATATTCAATAGTCATTAACTTTTAATTTACCCATTTAATAAATATAATTAATATTTATAAGATAATGTTAACAAAAAATGATTGAATCAAATTAAATCATATTCATAAAAAATCCTTTCTTAATTGGAATACGAAACCTTCATTGTACATCTTTAAAGAAAATGAAATCTATTATCAATTAATTCAAATAATGAATTTATTTTATGGCATTAAGGTTTTAAAAAATTCTAAATAGGTCTAAATATACTATAAATCAATCAAAACAAAGTCCTAGACTAAGATTCAAAAGTCACTAAAATCAAGGTTGAGATTCACCTAATCCTTCAAAAATGTTTCTCATATAAAATTTTAAAAAACTAGTGATTGAGATAGTTTCAGTGGACCACCAATAAAAGCTAAAAAAACAGCTCAAAAAATTACCATAAGTGCGTAATAAGACATCAAAAGGTGTAGAAAGGTAATCTTGAATGGAATGTGCTAAAAGGACAAAATAGAGGGTTTGCATTCCCTATAGAAAAATGAAACCAATGAATTGAGAAACTTCCTAAAGGAAGAAAATCATTGAAAAAGAAATGGGTGTTCTAGTGGTTGAAGGATACAATTGAAGAATGCCTCAAATATGCTGACAAAGGTTGTTTCCAAACGGAAGCTTCATTAATTGTGCATTGGCATAGCAAGTTTGAACTCCATGTAATGGAGTTATAGATTATCATTCCTCCCTCATGTGTTAGAGGGGAAGATTGTTGGACTAAATTTGTCTAGCCTATAAGTCCATGTATTAGACTATTTTATATTTGAGTATTTCCTAATCCCAAATATAAATAACATTAAGGCTTTCGTATGTTGGGAGAAGGGGTGATTGAGGAAAGGCAAGTAAATTAGGGTTGTTTTCTGGGTACTATTTTAAGGTTCAAGGGTGAAGTTACATGTTCTTTCATCAACCTTTTGAGAAAGTCTCTATGGTATGATTTATTTATGATATCTCTTTGTTTATTGTTTTATAGGGTGATGGATTCCCACCTCAAGTATTGAGATATATTTATATAAGTTTTCAAAGTAAAGAAACTAGTGAAGACTTGATTATTTGTATATGTCATTTTATTGAAGTGGAAAAAATTTCTTTGTGGTATTTTACCTCTATTTGTAGGGTTTTTCCACGTTATATTTTGTGTCCCTTTTTTGTTGAATGTTTTTGGATTATTAGTGTTCATTCTTAGTTGTTATTGTTGTTGAGTGGTGGTTATTATTGTGGAAGAATCTTTTAACCTTGATAGGTGAATACTCTAAATCTCTCCCTTTTAACTTCCCAACAGATTGTTTATAAAAGAAGTTGAGGGAAAGTAAATAAATTCTTGAGGAATGTTGCTTTTATAAACTTTATCCCATTTTGTTTTATTAAGGAATGTGGAGAAGAAAGTGCTTTTTTTTTTAATAAAAAATAAAATTGATATGTTCTCCATCCTTTTCATACAATTTTTTTTTTCTAAAATTTTTAGAAAAAAATTATTTTCTTAACACATTTTTTTTTTTCTTTTCTTTGTATTTTTTAAAATCTAACACAATCTAAAACATATTAACAAAACCTACAAAATTGCAATTCCACAAGTGAATAAAATTAATTTTCATGGCCGGTAAAGGTAGTTTGTAGCTGCAGTTCAATGTATTCATGCATTAAATATCTGGTAGACTTTAGACAAGCCTGGAGGATGAATTTATAGGTTCTAATTAACTAGCTAGGGACATCAAGTTTTCCATGATCCAATTTATATTGAGCATGAAAATATATATAAACAACTCACTCATATATACAAATGGTTATAAATTAAACTATTCCTCCATGTTTGCATGTTGGTTATTAATTAGACAGACTCCATGGCCATAATTTTATGTAACCATGCATAGTGATTATTCTCAATTATAAGTATAATACATTTCCAAAGACTCCACGATTGCTCCCTCACCACAAAATAAAATTACAAATCATAATAAGCGATTAATACCAAGGTTCAACAAGAAATATAGGCAGTACTAGAGATGAAACAAGCGTAGAAGAAGAGATAGAAGAAAGAGTGTATGGCAATTGTATTTTATATTTTACTAGATGTCATTAATTTTGGATTAATAGTATTTGTCAAATTGAATAATTTGTCTTAGGTGGTGTTTGTTTTTTGCCTAAATAGAAAAAATTAAAATATTTGGTTTTTTCTATTAAGTTAAAAGTAACTCATTGACATCAACCAATATAATTAAATTAAACTTATTGATAACAAGTTCACTTTAACTATGTTGGTTAATATCAACAACGTACTTTTAACTTAATAGAAAAAGTTAAATATTTTAACTTTTTCTATTCAACCAAAAAACAAACACCACCTTAATATCTTACTAGGTAAATAATAATTGTTCATTATATGTTTTACAAACCACAAGAAAGCTTTTTGAAATAAGGAAGCAAAAGATGAAAATGATTAGGTATAATATGATTTAGGAGTCCTCCCCTACTACTACTATTAATTATTATTATTATTATAGTCCAAATGTTAATATATCCGATGTTGTCATAACTATCATGGCCGCACTTGCTTATATGAGAAGTAGTGATGGGATATAACAAAAAATATGCTTAATATTTATTAATTTAGATCCTATCAATAATGCCACCTAAATAAAAGAAAAATAGTAGTAAAAGGAATATAGGAGGTGGTCAGTACTAGAAAATTAATGAAGTAAAATAAATAAATAAATGTAACTATTTTTAAACTAATTAATACTAGCCACCATGGAAGCCGGTGAACAAGTGGCAAATGATCCTTTTTGGTCTCAACACTATCCTCCTCTACCTCCAGTATTTTTGCCTTGAAAAACTAGCTGCAACCTTCTCCCTTGGAAGAAATTAAACACAGGCATGGGATGCATTTCCTTGGTTTTTCCTTCTTTTTTTTTTTTGTTATTCAATTTCCTCCCTATAAAATTTTTTATTATTCACAACCCACTTTGAAGAAAGCATTGGAAAAGAATGATCCATTCACATGAACTTGCAGGATCATTCTGCAATTGAAGACTTTAAATGATCTTTATCTGCAGAATTTTATGAAATGATGCTACTTCTGTTTTCTTTTCCTTTCTGATTAAAATTTCTCAAAAATGTAATATTTTCATAGGCACTAATAAAATCCTCCGGTTCAATTCTTGAGCCATTGTTTTGGGGAGTAGCATTGTTGCATACTTGACATAAATTCCACCAAATCCAATGAGTTTTCTTCAAGCATTTCAATCTTCAAGAATCTTCAATTGATTGAAACTTCCATAAGCTTAGTTTCCGGGATTAAGCTAAATGGAGGTTTAAAACCTTGCTAACGGAACTCTGTTCAGTGATATATTATTTCTTTTCCAAATCCATATAATTATTTTATAGATTAGACACTGAATTTTATTTTATCTTTCTCTATATATAGGATTGTTCACTGAATTGTATTTTATACTTCTCTGCATGTGTGATTGGAAAGTGCTTATTCTTGTCTTTTAGGTAGCATATTTTCCATGGATTCCATGAAAGGACAAGGAGGCATCCAGATGCTGCTGACTGCAGAGTAGGAGGCCCAACAGATTGTTTCTAGTGCTAAAAACTGTAAAACCCCAATCCTTACTTATCTCTTTCCAAAGCTATTGTGCTCTTAATCCGAAGCGATGCTATGATCGAACAATGTGTTTCAATAAAGATGACGAGGTTGAAACAAGCTAAAGAAGAAGCTGAGAGGGAAGTGAAACTCTTACCACTCCAATATGGAAGCTGCCCAACAAAAGAAAATTTCTGAGGTATCAGCACAAATATTGTCATTGAAAGGTTTTAGAATGACAAAGTCTCTTTTCATTTTTGATTTATATAGCAAGTGGGAGCAGTGGGTCAAATGTAAAATGGCTTGATGAGTATTACAAATTCTGGATCAAAAACGGAGTGTTGAGAAAGAAAAATAGAGGAAAATGTCTATATCATTTGTAGCTTGGAGTCTCACTGTAACGCCCAAGTTTTCTTTAAAGGGTAATTTAGGAATTCTTAATAATGATATTAAATTAATTAATTAATTAATTTAATAAAAAGGAAGAGGGGTAAAGGGTAATTTTACGAATAAATACCCTAGGTATAAATTAGAAATTTTATTCTTTCCATTCTTTTCTGAATAGAGTTCCTGTTCGCAGAATTCCAGAGAACGTAGGTTGGAGTCAGATTTCAGGGTTGAAGAACAGATCTCTATAGGTAAGAATCTAACCCCTAGTTTAATATTTTAGATTCATTGATAAATTTCAAACACATTAGATATATTTTTTTTGGAAAACCCCAAATCTAGATTAGGGTTAGATTATTTTTTTTAAATTCGTTTTAATATCAAAATAATAAAAATTTAAGATTTTGATTTTATTGTTGGAATTTAGGAGATCTTGAATTTTATTAGATGAAAAAAAAAAAAAATCCTTGGAAAGTTTTGATTTTAGGTTAGGGTTAATTTTATTAAAAAAAAAAACAAAAAACAAAACAAAAACAAAAACAAAGGGGCGTACGCGTGCTGTGCTGGAAGCAGAGAGAAAAAAAAAAAACAAGAGAACGCCGCGTGTCCACAGCACTGGAAGGAAAAGAAAAAAAAAAAAAAAAACAAAAACAAAACAAAAAACAAAACAAAACAAAAGGGGCGTACGCGTGCTGTGCTGAAAAAAAAAAAAAAAAAAAAAAAAAAAAAAAAAAAAAAAAAACCCTTACTTTTTGGTTTGGTGTACCCGAGAGTTTGCTTTTGAATTGTTTAATTAAAAATAATAATAATAATAATAGTAATAATATTTAGTTTTAGATTAATAATAAGATAATAGTAATAATGGTTTTCTTTTTTTGTAATAAACAGAATGAGAGATTTAGCAAAATATATATATATATATATATATATATATATAGAATTTTATAATGAAATAAAATTGTAATTTAATTAAATTAGTAATGTGTTATTAGAAACAAATTGGGAATTTATTAATTATAATTAAATAAGGAATAGAGTAATTAAATTATTACTTTGTTAATAAAAAAATATTAATCTTAACATTTAGAAATTTTAGGATTATCAGATTTATATTTTGAGGTAAATAGTAATAGTGGTATTTTTATTGTGTTAGGTGAGAAGTAGACATTTCAGGGTTATTTTTCCTTCGAGGTCTTTGCATATTTTGAGGTAAGGGAAGTTAATGCAATATTTATAAAATTAAATTATTTTATATGTTCTTTTGAATTGTGGAAAAGAAAATGATATTTTGTTACCATGCATGGATCAAATTGTTTTGCACTAAATATTATGTTGAAATATTTTGTTTTATTGATGACACAAAATATGGAGATATTATGTAGTATAAATTTGAATACTTGAACAAAAACATCACTCTGGTTTATTTGGCCCTTGTCAACGGGATATAATAGTTGACTATTCGGCCCTGTCAACGGGATATAATAGTTGACCTTTACATTTCATGGTGGGAATGTAATTGATTTGGACCCCAGCCTCTAGGGGTTTGGTTAGAGGTTACTAGTACTAGTAGTGTTTGGTTCCGTCCACCAGGAACAATTTGAGGCTAGCCACCCATTTGAAAAGTCCCACCTAACTGGGCATTTGATATTTGATAACCAGAGTAATGAAATTGAATGGATTTGATTGAATCTTATGTGAAAGTGTTTGAATTTGATATGAAAATGGTTGGTTGAATTTTGAATATATTAGTATTGTTGAAACTCTGATATTTGATGAGAAAAAAAAAAATGATATCTCCTATTTGAAATGAAAATATTTGATCCATGAATTGCATTAATATTCCTTATTGGGCTGTGAGCTCATTCCCAATTGTTGAAAATTTTTCAGGTACTCTTAGTTCGGGTGAGGAGTGATGGCTAGGCTGAGGAATGGTCATCATTAGGATTTGACTTAGGATTTTATGTTGGATTTTATTTAACTGTTAGTTATGCTCATTTGGATCATTTGATATTTGGAAGTTATTTGGAAATTAAATTTGAGGATTTTAGATTTTGTTCTACTACTCTGAACAGGTATTTGGTAATTGGTAACATCCAGTTACAATATGATTGTTTGGGTCAGATTATACTTTAAGCCTTCGGGTTTGAGGTGTGAAATGACCGTCACGCCCTTGGAGTGGGTCTTGGGGCGTGACAGAGTGGTATCAGAGCACTAGGTTTTGATCTTGATGGGAATTTGAATTGGTTTAGATTGGGGATAGATGAGTGACGCATTTGTTTAAGTTTTAGTTTCATTTAGTATAAATTCCAATTCTTCTTTATTTGGAAATTTTCTAATTGGTTCTTTAGTGACTAATTTAGTTATGTCTTATTATTTAGGACATCATGCCACCAAGAAGAGCAGCTTCTTCACAAAACAGTCAGGCTAATGATGATGTACCTCCAGTTGAGGGTTTGCCTCCTGTGAGTGCAGAAGGGATCTATAGGTATCTTGGGACACTAGCTGGTTTAGTTGAACGCCAAGCTCGAGCTGCTGGGACTAATGTTCAGGGACAGTCTTCATCTTCTAGGGGTAGTTCTTTTGATGACTTCAAGAAATTGGGTCCTCCTTACTTTTCTGGTGCTACAGATCCCACAGAGGCAGAGGCTTGGATCCTTAAGATGGAGAAATTCTTTGATGTAATAGTTTGCTTTGAGGAGCAAAAAGCCTCTTATGCAGCTTTTATGTTAGATAAAGAGGCAGATCATTGGTGGCGTATGACTAGGAGACTTTTGGAGGATCAGGGACCCATAACATGGAGACAATTTCGGGAGGCTTTCTACAAGAAGTATTTCCCTGACAGTGTTAGGCGGCAGAAGGTGGGGGAGTTTATTCGTTTGGAACAGGGGGATATGACTGTGGCTCAGTATGAGGCCAAATTTACAGAGTTATCACGTTTTTCCCACAGTTGATTGCTACAGAGGAGGAAAAGGCATTAAAGTTTCAGGATGGATTGAAGCCTTATTTGAAGAACAAGATATCTATTCTGAAGCTTGGTGTCTATTCAGAGGTTGTTGATAGAGCCCTTATAGCAGAGAAAGATAATGAGGAGCTTCATCAGTATAGGGAACAACAAAGGAAGCGAAATAGAAGTGATGGTGCTCATGGTAATCAAGCACAGCGAAGGGCTACATCAGGAAGAAATCAGAATAAAGGGAAGACAACGCAGAATTTGGATGGGATTTGTCCTACTTGTGGCAAGAAGCATGGGGGTAGGCCATGCTATAGAGAGACTGGAGCTTGCTTTGGTTGCGGGAAGCAAGGACATTTGATTAGAGATTGTCCAGAGAATAGGAAGTTCATCATTGGGAAGCCTAAAGAGGAAAATAAGGAGGATAAACAGAAACCCAAAGCCCAAGGGCGGGTGTTTGCAATGACTCATCGAGATGCTCAGGCCACTTCTGATGTGGTGACAGGTACTCTCCGAATCCACACCTTATTTGCTAGAGTCTTGATTGATCCTGGATCAACACACTCTTTTGTTTCAGTATCTTTTGCTGGTTTGTTGGGTTTGCCTGTTGCTAGCATGGACTTTGATTTGATTGTTGCTACTCCTGTGGGAGATTCTGTTGTGGCTAGTAGAATGCTTAGAAATTGTATTGTGATGATTGGTTATAGGGAATGCCAGTTGACTTAGTACTCCTTGACCTTCAGGATTTTGATGTGATTTTGGGGATGGATTGGTTAGCTTCCTACCATGCCTCTGTTGACTGTTTTGAGAAAGGGTGACGTTAGTATTCCTGGTCAGCCTAAGTTTAGTTTTGAAGGGAAGCATGTGGACAGACCACTGCGTATGATCTCAGCCTGCGAGCTAGTAGCTTGCTCAAGAAGGGTTGCCAAGGATTTTTGGCTAGTGTGATGAGTAATGAAGTGATTTGAAGTTGGAAGACATACCCATAGTAAGGGAGTATCCTGATGTCTTTCCAGAGGATTTGCCTGGCTTGCCACCAGAGAGAGAGGTGGAGTTCACCATCGATCTGGTACCAGGAACAGGTCCTATGTCTAAGGCCCCATACAGGATGGCACCTGTGGAGCTTAAGGAGTTGAAAGTTCAGCTTCAGGAGTTATTAGACAAGGGTTTTATCAGGCCCAGTGTTTCACCTTGGGGAGCTCCTGTTCTATTTGTGAAAAAGAAGGATGGCTCATGAGACTTTGCATTGACTATAGGGAGTTGAATAAGGTGACAGTGAGGAACAAGTATCCCCTTCCTCGGATTGATGATTTGTTTGATCAGCTACAAGGTGCTTGTGTGTTCTCTAAGATTGATCTTCGATCTGGTTATCATCAGTTAAGGGTTAGAAGTGAAGATGTACCCAAGACTGCTTTTCGAACTAGATATGGGCATTATGAGTTTTTGGTTTGCCTTTTGGTTTGACTAATGCACCTGCTGCTTTTATGGACTTAATGAATAGGGTATTCAAGCCCTATCTAGATCAGTTTGTGGTGGTTTTTATAGATGACATCTTGGTATACTCAAGAGTAGAGAGGAGCATGAGGGCCATTTAAGTATTGTATTACAGACCCTCAGAGATAAGCAGTTGTATGCTAACTGAAGAAGTGTGAGTTTTGGTTAGATCGAATTTCTTTCCTTGGGCATGTGGTAAACAATGATGGCATCTCAGTTGACCTGGAAAGGTTGATGCTGTAGCTAATTGGAGAAGACCTAGTACTGTGACTGAGATTCGAAGTTCTTGGGACTTGCTGGTTACTATAGGCGGTTTATAGAAGGGTTCTCTAAGATTGCCCTACCTTTAACTAAGTTGACACAGAAGGGAGTTAAGTTTGAGTGGTCTGATGATTGTGAATGTAGCTTCCAAGAGTTGAAGAATAGATTAGTGTCAGCTCCTATTTTGACTATCCCTTCAGGTTCAGGAGGATTTGTGGTGTATAGTGATGCCTCTCATCAGGGTTTGGGTTGTGTTCTTATGCAACATGGGAGAGTTGTAGCTTATGCTTCTAGACAGTTTGAAGCCTTATGAAAGAAACTACCCTACTCATGATTTGGAGTTAGCTGCTGTGGTTTTTGCACTTAAGATTTGGAGACATTTTCTTTTTGGTGAAACTTGTGAGATATTCACAGATCATAAGAGTTTGAAGTATCTATTTTCCCAAAGGAGTTGAACATGAGACAGAGAAGATGGATAGAACTACTTAAGGACTATGATTGTATTATTCAGTATCATCCTGGAAGGCGAATGTTGTAGCTGATGCCTTGAGTAGGAAGTCAGTTGGTTCCTTAGCAGCTATTAGAGGTTGTCAGAGGCAATTATTGGAAGAGTTGAGGAGTTTACAAGTCCACTTTCGAGTTATGGGCTTAGGAGCACTTGTAGCAAATTTCAGAGTACAACCAGACTTAGTTGGGAGAATTAAGACCCTACAAAAGAATGATTCCCAATTAGTGCAAGTTATGGAGGAAGTTAAGAGGGGCAGTAAACCTGATTTTGTTTTGTCAGATGATGAGATCTTGAGATTTGGGACTAGACTTTGTGTCCAAATGATGAAGACTTAAGGAGGGAGCTTTTAGAGGAAGCTCATTGTTCCAAGTTTGCAATCCACCCAGGAGGGACAAAGATGTACAAGGATTTGAGGCAAAACTATTGGTGGTCAGGTATGAAGCGTGATATTGCACAATTTGTGGCTCAGTGTTTAGTGTGTCAACAGGTGAAGGCTGAGCATCAGCGACCAGCAGGGTCTTTGCAGCCACTTGCTATTCCTGAGTGGAAGTGGGAGCATATTACCATGGATTTTGTGATAGGATTGCCAAGAACCTCAGGGGGTAATAATGCTATTTGGGTGATTGTTGATCGGTTGACAAAGTCTGCTCACTTTTTGCCTATGAAAGTCAACTTTTCTTTAGATCGTTTAGCTTCTCTTTATGTGAAGGAGATTGTGAGAATGCATGGAGTACCAGTTTCTATAGTGTCTGACAGAGATCCTCGTTTCACTTCTAGATTCTGGCATAGTCTACAAAAAGCTTTGGGCACTAAGTTGAGTTTTAGTACTGCTTTCCATCCTCAAACTGATGGTCAATCAGAAAGGGTAATTCAGGTTTTGGAAGACTTGTTGAGAGCTTGTATTTTGGACCTGCAAGGTAATTGGGATGATCATTTACCTTTAGTAGAGTTTGCCTATAACAATAGTTTTCAAGCTAGCATTGGGATGGCACCTTTTGAGCATTGTATGGTAGAAAATGTCGATCTCCTATCTGTTGGAATGATGTTGGAGAAAGGAAACTTTTGGGGCCTGAACTTGTGCAGTTGACTGTTGAAAAAGTTGCTTTGATTAAAGAAAGATTAAAAGCAGCTCAAAGTAGACATAAGAGTTATGCTGATAATCGTAGGCGAGATTTGGAGTTTGAGGTGGGTGATCATGTGTTCTTGAAAGTTTCACCTATGAAGTCTGTGATGAGATTTGGGAGAAAAGGAAAACTTAGTCCTCGTTTTGTGGGTCCGTTTGAAATATTAGAAAGAGTAGGCACTTTGGCATATAAAGTAGCCTTGCCCCAAGTTTATCTAAGATTCATAATGTTTTCCATGTTTCAACCTTGAGGAAGTATAATTATGATCCCTCTCATGTTGTGGAGTTGGAGCCTATTCAAATTTCTGAGGACTTGACATATGAAGAAGTGCCCGTTCAGATTGTAGATGTAATGGATAAAGTACTACGTCATGCTGTTGTCAAATTGGTAAAGGTTCAATGGAGCAACCATAGTGTTCGTGAAGCTACTTGGGAGTTAGAAGAAGAGATGAGAGAAAAACATCCTCAATTATTTCAAGACTCAGGTATGTCAAGTTTAGAGGACTAAACTTTTGTTAAGGAGGGGAGGATGTAACGCCCAAGTTTTCTTTTAAAGGGTAATTTAGGAATTCTTAATAATGATATTAAATTAATTAATTAATTAATTTAATAAAAGGAAGAGGGGTAAAAGGGTAATTTTACGAATAAATACCCTAGGTATAAATTAGAAATTTTATTCTTTCCATTCTTTTCTGAATAGAGTTCCTGTTCGCAGAATTCCAGAGAACGTAGGTTGGAGTCAGATTTCAGGGTTGAAGAACAGATCTCTATAGGTAAGAATCTAACCCCTAGATTTAATATTTTAGATTCATTGATTAATTTCAAACACATTAGATATATTTTTTTGGAAAACCCCAAATCTAGATTAGGGTTAGATTATTATTTTTAATTCGTTTTAATATCAAAATAATAAAAATTTAAGATTTTGATTTTATTGTTGGAATTTAGGAGATCTTAAATTTTATTAGATGAAAAAAAAAAATAATAATAATAATTCCTTGGAAAGTTTCGATTTTAGGTTAGGGTTAATTTAAAAAAAAAAAAAAAAATGGCGTACGTGTACTGTGCTACCGGAAGCATGGAACAAAACAAAAGAAAAAAAAAAGAAAAAAAGAAAGGGAAAACGCGTGTGCACAGTATGGGATAAAAGGGAAAAAAAAAAAAAAAAAAATGGGCGTGTGCTCGGATGGAGGGAGGCTTATATATATATATATATATATGATGATTCATTATCATGATGATGGCAATGGGAGAAAAAAAAAAAAAAAAAAAACCTTGTTTTGCTTTTCTTGGTTTGGTGTACCCGAGAGTCATTCATGAATTGTTTAATTAAAAATAATAATAATAATAATAATAATAATTAGTTTTAGATTAAGAAATAAGATAATAGTAATAATGGTTTTCTTTTTTTGTAATAAACAGAATGAGAGATTTAGCAAAATATATATATATATATATATATATATATATATATATATATATAGAATTTTATAATGAAATAAAATTGTAATTTAATTAAATTAGAAATGTGTTATTAGAAACAAATTGGGAATTTATTAATTATAATTAAATAAGGAATAGAGTAATTAAATTATTACTTTGTTAATAAAAAAATATTAATCTTAACATTTAGAAATTTTAGGATTATCAGATTTATATTTTGAGGTAAATAGTAATAGTGGTCTTTTTATTGTGTTAGGTGAGGAGTAGACTTTTCAGGGTTATTTTTCCTTCAAGGTCTTTGCATATTTTGAGGTAAGGGAAGTTAATGCAATATTTATAAAATTAAATTATTTTATATGTTATTTTGAATTGTGGAAAAGAAAATGATATTTTGTCACCATGCATGGATCAAACTGTTTTGCACTAAATATTATGTTGGAATATTTTGTTTTATTTATGACACAAAATACAGAGATATTATGTTGTGTAAATTTGAATACTTGAACAAAAACATCACTCTGGTTTATTTGGCCCTTGTCAACGGGATATAATAGTTGACTATTCGGCCCTGTCAACGGGATATAATAGTTGACCTTTACATTTCATGGTGGGAATGTAATTGATTTGGACCCCAGCCTCTAGGGGTTTGGTTAGAGGTTACTAGTACTAGTAGTGTTTGGTTCCGTCCACCAGGAACAATTTGATGCTAGCCACCCATTTGAAAAGTCCCACCTAACTGGGCATTTGATATTTGATAACCAGAGTAATGGAAAATTGAATGGATTTGATTGAATCTTATGTGAAAGTGTTTGAATTTGATATGAGAATGGTTGGTTGAATTTTGAATATATTAGTATTTTTGAAACTCTGATATTTGATGAGAAAAAAAAATGATATCTCCTATTTGAAATGAAGATATTTGATCCATGAATTGCATTAATATTCCTTATTGGGCTGTGAGCTCATTCCCAATTGTTGAAAATTTTTCAGGTACTCTTAGTTCGGGTGAGGAGTGATGGCTAGGCTGAGGAATAGTCATCATTAGAATTTGACTTAGGATTTTATGTTGGATTTTGTTTTAACTGTTAGTTATGTTCATTTGGATCATTTGATATTTGGAAGTTATTTGGAAATTGAATTTGAGGATTTTAGATTTTGTTCTACTACTCTGAACAGGTATTTGGTAATTCCAGTTACAATATGATTGTTTGGGTCAGATTATACTTTAAGCCTTCGGGTTTGAGGTGTGAAATGACCGTCACGCCCTTGGAGTGGGTCTTGGGGCGTGACAAAAAGACTAAGGCTTTGAAAAGTAAGAGAAAATACAGAGGAAAGGTGGCAAAAATTGGGTATGAGAGGGCACAAATGGTAAATAAGGTCATTGTCCCATTGTACATCTTTATTCTATAATGATAATGAGAAGGTGATAGACTCTAATATACCCAAATAAATCCATATATGTACATCTTTATTCTATATTCTCTCTGATCTAAAATAATATCATGTCACATCCAAGTGTGAACACTCATAAAAGTAAGAATTTGGTCGTGCCAACTAACATTCACATGGGTCTCTCTTTTTCTAGCCCTTTGAACATTTTCTTTAATGTATCCATCCTTGATTCTCTCTTTAGACCTTTGGACTTTTCTAAAGTGATCCCACTATGATTTATGCCATGAAAAAGACTATTCTTACTTTTATGGGTGCTCACATAAATTTATTGAAAAAATAGGAAAAAGATGTACATTTATAATATAATTCATGGTGAGACCAATTCTTCTAGTTTAACTCTCCTAGCTAAGATTTCGTTTCAAAGTAATTTTGACTTAAAAAAATGTTTTGAAAAAAATGAGATATTTTGACAAATTTTAAAAAACACTTTTTAGAATCACTTTTAAGGTTGAAAAATTATTTATAATATTTTATGGAGAAATATTATTCTTTTAAAAATACTTTTAGAGAAAATACTTTTATTAAAAATATTATGAATAAAAACACTATTAAATGTACTCGAAGAGTACGTTTAACAGTGATTTTAGAAAGTGTTTTTAGTTTTTTTAATACTTAAATTTTTTTATCTTTTAAGTATAAAAAAAACTAAAAACACTTTATAGAATCACTATTAAACGCACTTTAAGTGTTTTGACAGTAATTTTAAAAAATATTTATATTATTTCTAATACTTGAAAATTAAAAAAAATTCAAATATTAGAAATGGTAGAAACACTTTCTAAAATCACACAAAATTTCAAATATTAGAAATGGTAAAAACACTTTCTAAATTTGTTGTCAAACATATTTTAAGAGTTTATTAGATAATGATTTTAAAAAGCAAAGTGACAAAATTAGGTATTTGACAAAATTTAGAAAATACTTTTAAAATTTTGAAAAATCACTTATCGAATTGAAAAATCACTTATAATATTTTTTTAAGAAACATTTGATAGTAATTCTTTAAAAAATATTATTAAAGAAAACGAAAGATATTTGAAGTAAAAACAACTCACTTTTAATGTAAAAAGTGTTTCTAAAAAAAAAAAATTTTTTTTGATAAATTTTAAGAAATATTTTTAAAATACAAAAAAAATAACCATGATAGTAAAAAATCATTTATAATATGTTTTAAATAAACACCCAATCGAATGATTCTCTTCAAAGCACTTTAAAAAAACACTTTCATTAATAACAATTTGAGTAAAATCTTCTGTCTACACACTGTCATTCTCTTACTAAAACCATCTTAGGCATGGGCCTCGATACCCATAAATGTGAAAGCGTGTGGCTATCAGTCAAACTATTATTTCTCTTCATTTTTTTTTCATTTATATCATTGACAAAGACTTTGACTCAATATCATTTCCTCTTCCCCCCACCCCCCAATCTCAAATGTATTCGCCTCAAACATACTCCATTATAACCTTTTAGTTTCTGATTTCATCTCTTGCTAGAGTTCCCCCTCAATTTTCCATCCTCTGCAACATTTTTCTTTGCTCTTTCAAAGATGGCTGAACAAATTCCATTCACCATTGCTGAGAACCTTTTGATGAAGCTGGGATCCACCGCTTTCCAAGAAATTGGATTGATGTATGGTATCAGAAAAGAGCTAAGCAAGCTTGAGGATACGCTGTCTACCATCAAAGCTGTGCTTCTTGATGCTGGGGAGCCGCAGGAGAGGAATCGTGCAGTATCAACTTGGGTACGGAGGCTTAAAGAAGTTGTCAACGATGCTGATCAGTTGTTGGATGACTTCGCAGCCGAAGACTTGCGGAGAAAGACCCATACGCAGGGGAGATTTGTAGGACAAGTGAGTGACTTCTTCTCCTCTTCTAATCATATTGCTTTTCGAGTCAAGACGGGTCATAGAATGAAGGATATTAGAGAGAGGCTAGATGAGATTGCAAAAGATATTTCCATGTTCAAGTTTGTTCCAAGAGTGGTGCAGGTAGAGAATAGGAAGAAATCAGAAACCCACTCTTTTGTCCTGGCATCTGAAATTGTGGGAAGAGAGAAAGACATAGAGAAGATGATAGGATTGTTGATGCAAGAACATCTTTCAATGGTTGCAATTGTTGGTATTGGGGGCCTAGGCAAGACCACCCTTGCTCAATTGGTATACAATGATGATGAGAAGGTGGGGAAACATTTTGATATTAAGATCTGGGTGTGTGTTTCCAATGGTTTTGAGGTAAAAGCAGTGGTTAAGAACATTGTAAAAGCTACAACTAATACAAATGTGAACAACTTAGAGTTGGATCAATTGCAGAAGCTCCTTCGTAAAAGTCTAGAAGGGAAGAGGTATTTGCTTGTGCTAGATGACGTATCGAACGAGGATCCAGGGAAATGGGATCAATTGAGGCTTTTGTTGACTATTGGTGCCCATGGGAGTAAAATCTTAGTGACGACCCGAAGCGCTAGAGTTGCTTCAGTCATGGGAATTAATTCTCCATACAATTTGGAACCTTTGGGAGAGGAGTCGTCTTGGGATTTGTTTCGAAGTCTTGCATTCAAAGGAGGGGAAGAGAAAGCGCGCCCCAATCTTGTGAAAATAGGAAAAGAAATTGTAAAGTCGTGTGAAGGAGTTCCTCAAGTCATTAGGCACGTAGCTCGGATGCTGCACTCTAAAACCGAGGAGAGTCAATGGTTGTATGTGAAAAATAGTAAAAATGTCATGTCTATGGATGCTTGATTTTGTTTCATTAAGTATGATGAATGCTTGCTTGTATTTTTTATTTTTTATTTTATTTTTACAATTTATAGTTCCATTTTGAATAATTAAATAAAAGGGTTGTTTAGAAATAATGTCTTTTGGGTCTGTTTTGAGATATGTAAATATTTGCATATCAATAATTTATCAAGAATATATGAATTACTACAAATCATCTATCTGACATATATGCAAAAAGTACCCTTTAAAAAAAGGGAAAACCAATTCAAGGTACCTTCAAAAGGGTAAATAACCCTCTTTTTATGACTCACAAACTCTTTGAAAAAGATTTGAGGAAAAAAAAAATTACATGGATGAGAAGATACCAATCACTTTTATGGAGTAGAAAAAGTTGAGAAAATATAACTTTGTTTTACAATTGTTTTTAAGAATCTTTTTTAACTTTTGGTAATTAGAAAGTTGTTTTTTTTTTCTATTGTTAAAAATAAAAAACATGGTATTTTTAGAAAACATTTTTTAGTTGTTGTCAATTGTTTTCACATATTTTTTGTGATTTATTTTAAAAAATAATGGGAAAAACTGCCTTTGATTCGTTAATTTAAAAAAAAATATGAAAAAAAAATCTCAACTTTTATAAATCAATTTCATCTTCATTCATTTAAAAATATTTTAAAATATATGTATTTTTTTTATAACTCAAATTATTATTTCTTGAAATACTCTTTTGCTTGATAATATTAAAAAAAAAATACCAAATTAATTTATCATTTTAATTTGATAAAAGTGTTTTAAAAATAAATATATTATAATTTTTTCATTATATAACATAAGATATGAATTATTGTGGAAAAATTCTTTAGGATTCTCAAGTAATAACTAAAATATTTAGAATCCATTATTTAATAATGATTTTATATCGTGAATTATGTGAATCCTCTCATTTTCTCATTTTATTTAATAAAATTGAATAAAAATTTTGTTAGTTGACATCAATAATAAAATAAAAAATTTTAAAAATTAAAAATACAATTAAAACTAAAATACATAAAAATTAAAAACAATAAGAACTAAAAATTAAAAATTAAAATATTTACTCCCATTGTATTTTCAACTCTTTCTTATTATTCATATTTTCTACTAGAGTGCTTTAATTTAGTGAAAGTTAATATTCTATTTTTATATTTTTAGCTTTAAAGGTTTTTTTTTTGTTTTAGTTGTATTTTTAATTTTTTTAATTTTATTAATCTCAAATCAATTCTCACATTAAATTAATTTGTATTATTAACATATAAAATGGTCATTTTAGAAAATAATTGTTTGAGTTATGAAAAAATGAATATATTTTAAACGAATGAAGATAAATATGATTTATAAAAGTTTGATTTTTTTTTTTCCAAATTAGTAAATGAAAACTCACTTTTTTCAAAAATAATCATATAAACATGTAGAATAAAAACTACACATAAAAATATTTTTAAAAATATTAAAAATATATTAAAGATAATTTAGGTACTTAAACAAACCTTCCATCTACAAAATATAAGAGAATAGTTATTTAAAACTATTTTGATTCCAAAACAATCTATGTTTTTTGTCTTCTTTTCTTTTATCTCCTCGTTCTTTACTTTGTTTTCTTATACTCTGCACGAGGCTCTCTAGTTTCCTCCACAACACTCTTACCAACCGCCACCACCTTCTTTGACAGGCAATACAAAGCTTAATGTTTTAAAAAATGAAGATAAAAAGGAAATCATTAATTGGATGTCAATCTAATGCAAACATTATATTTAAATTGAATTGTTTTGCAGTTGGTCAGATTTCCACATCTTTCCCAAATATTTCTGAAGAATTGGTTTTGACAAGTGGTATTTTCTTCTACAAAATAAGTGAACATATATATATATATAAAAGTAAGAAGTATATGGGAATTATGGCTTCTTACTTCAATGTTAATCTGGATAGACAGCTCATATTTTTAGTCATTCCCATAATTGTTGCAATCATGCCGTTAATATATTTGTGACTAGTGTATTTAAATACCACATCCACAATCATAGCTGTAATTGCTCCATGTATCAAGCCATTACATGTGTTTATATACCCATGTAAATTATGAATGAAAGCAAGAGTTTTTCTGTTCAAGTTTCTGTTGTTTTAAATCTATCAACTCAAAGTACTTAGAGTTAGGGATGAAGTTAGGCAGGCTCACTCGATCTAATTTGAACCCAATCCAATATTTGGGCGGATTTAAACAATCATTTTTAATAATTGGATTGGATTGAATTAGGTTTTTTTCAACTTGAACTTAATTTGGGTTGGGCTTGGATTAAGGTTTAGACAACTAGAGTTTAACTTGAATCCGATTTAATGTTTTTATAATATTTATAACGCATTTTATTCTATATAATAATATAAGTTTTCTTTTTCTATTTTTATGAAAATATCAAATTATATTATATACTATGTTTTCATTATTTTTAGAAAATATATAAATTTATGTTTGTTCTTTTATTATTATCTTGAAATTTTGTCCTATTTGTTATTAAAATTTTCATATAAATACATTAAAATAATATTATACATAGATTTTGAATTATGCAACATGATCAATTCAAGTGTAACTCGATCAATTTGAATTTAACTTAAACAACCCAAACTCAATCCAAGTTTTAGACAAATTAGATTAGATTAAACTTGAGTTGAATACATTGGGTTAGAGTTCAAGTTGAGTTGAGTTGAGTTCAGATTGATTATTTCTTAATTCAAGTTAAGTTTAGGTTAGTCATCAACTCGATCAACTCACCCAATTTACAACCCTAGATAGAGTACCAACCTTCGAATCATACTATAATCAACCCAAAAGCCTAACAAAGAGATAAAAAAAAAAGCTACCTAAAAGCAAATCAACACATGAAATCAACTTGAATTTTTATCGAAAAAACAATATCAGTAATACATTTAGGTTATATTTGGTTCTCGAAAAATGAAAGAAAATAAAAAATAGGATTAAATTCAATAAATTATTTTTATATGCTAGTTTTTTCAAACTCATTTAATTTATTTTTCTCCATTATATGAAGATTAAATAATTTTTAAATATATAAATTTCTAATGAATTGTAATTATAATTGAGCTAGGAGAGATTTACATTTGAAAAGGTACCAACGTCTTTAGCCTATCTGAGTCATCTAAGATATGTCAATCTTTCTTATAACAAATATGAGGTACTTCTTAATGCAATTACAAAGCTAAAGCATTTACAGATATT